>NC_060124.1:529169632-529472663 GCF_021461395.2 Schistocerca americana
AGCTATCAGAGAAAGCAGGATCCATTAGGTACCCTATAGGAGACGATCCCACAGGATTGTTGATTCTCAGACATTACACACGCACTTACAATGCTCACCGACAGCTACAGAGTCGGAAGTTGATAGTGATTCAACGGTCTGCACGAATACTGGTATCCGCTAGATCCACTGTGTCGGGAGCAGGACGTCCATAACGTGATCGATCGTGGGGGTCAATTTCTGCTCTTTCTGATGCTTTCACTCTCTTTACCCATCGTCCGACAGTACTCCTATAAAAAGCAACATTACCATATACTGCACACAAACGTATACTGGTGTTCACCGAGGTTTCTTTTTCCATAACCATGATTTTTATTACAGCACGTCGCTTGCAATGGATGTCGAGAGAACACGCAATATTTACGGTTCACTATGGCTTTGCCATCTGTAGTAATTGTTCTAAAATTCGCATATGTGCAGAAAACACATAATACTTGATGCACCTGAAAGACCGGCTTCCTCTGTTCAAAAAATTTGGAGCCATGTTCGGAACGAATCCTCGTACTTCCACAGGATGGGAAATGGCATGTTGTGGAGTCATGGAGTCACTCGTTCCGACTAAACTCCAGTACTGCGATGTTAAAAAAAAAAAAGTGGTTCAATGGCTCTGAGCACTATGGGACTTAACATCTGAGGTCAGCAGTCCCCTAGAACTTAGAACTACTTAAACCTAACTAACCTGAGGAAATCACACACATCTATGCCCGAAGCAGGATTCGAACCTGCGACCATAGCAGTGGCGCGGTTCCGGACTCGAGCGCCTACAACCGCTCGGCCACTGCGGCCGGCTGCGATGTTATTAAAATACGGCGTGACCAGTGTATACTGCTGGTGGTAGCACTATGAATTTATGTTTGCATTACATCTGCAATACCCGCCCGTTTCAGCAGATCACTGAGCATTGCCTCATAATCCCGCTTACCATGGCTGCCTCTATCCAAGTTACGTGACCAGAATCCGCTAAGTCTATCCGTGTTGTCTTTTTTGTTTTTAGGCATTTAACACCTTAATCGCTATAACTGTGATGCTCTATACTTAGGATATACCAAAAGAACATTTGAAATAAGATATAAAGAACATAAAACAGCGTGGAAATATCGCACCAGACGTCCTACGTCTCCAGAACGCCTCAGCCATAAAAAACACCACTATCACATGTGGGTAACGTTAAGGTATAGCATTTGGTAAGTAAAACAGAAGAAACATGGGATTACGAGATCTGTGGTGAAAGGTGGCTACACTGAGCCACAGCGCCAGAGATTGCGCCAAAGAGTATTATTCAGCCGCCTCCACTGGCAGTTCTTGTCAAGATGTCGTGGTGGAGAGTGCTTATTGAGAAGTAGCAGTAGGCAGTGTTTGTTGAGATGTGGTAGTGGAGAGTGCTTATTGAGAAGTAGCAGTAGGCAGTGCTTGTTGAGATGGAGCAGTGGTGAGTTGTTGTTGAGAAGTTCCCATGGAGAGTGCTTGTTCAGATGTTGTCATATTGTTTTGATGGGCTAGACACCAGATATTGTTGGATTGGGGATGCTGTAATGATCAGAGTGTGCTTATCGTCAATATATATGAACGTAAAAAATTCCTTTTTTTATTATTTCAATGTCTTAAACAATAATGCCTCTTGGTCACAGGTTCAGTCAACAAAGCATCTGGCTCGTGTTCTTGTATTAGACTGTATTTCTGGTTTCTATGGGCAATTATAGTATTTCTGTTTTTTTTAATTACTTCAGTATAAATGGTGTTTAAAATATCTGGTCTTATTGAGGAAGAACCGTGCCAGATGTGTACGTTGAATCACACTTCCACACACAGAACAGCGACACTTGTGCCTTGTTGTTTCGTAGCTTTCATAGTTGCTGGGGACTTAATTAATTAATTGTGTTAACGGAAATTTCGTTTCATTCTTTGTTGTTGTTCTATGCAGTCAGATTGCGTACAAATACCAGTCAGGGCCAACCGGCTACGAGACTGCGTAACCGAACAGACCTACTAAATCAAAAAATTAAAAAGTATTTGCATAATATTTAATTAAGCCCCCATGCACGTGGCGACCGCTGCTTCGGATCGTACCTTGGAATTCTTCTGATTGTAAAAATAGCAGACAGTAGTATTGTTGTAGTAATTTGTAGTTTAGTAATTGTAGTCTATATTGCATGTGTAGATTTGGTAATTGTCATTCTTCTAATGGTATTTTGCAAAATTTAATTTTTGTTGTCTTGTATACGGGTTTGACAATTTTGTGCAATTATGAAGATTTTAATTGTTCGTTAATCGTGTTTGAGGGAAGCATTTCGTGTGAATGATATTGCTGGTGATAAAGTGTCATTGTGTGTAATTTTCGTACAGTGGCGAGTTTTGTATGTTTTGTAAATGATTACGCGATCGATGAAAAAGGCAAAAATGATGGATAGTGAGAATGACGAAATTGTTAACATGGCGAACTCGCCAACACAGGAGAGCAGTATGAAGAATAATGAAGTTGAAAACAATTTAATAAGTCGGGAAAATAGTCCGGAAACAGTTCAAAATTTTTCACAATCAAAAAATTTTCAGAATACGAGATTAACGACAGAAGTTTCTGGAATAGTATCGAACACAGATAGCTTTACAGCTTTGACGAAAGAAGTTGGTTTTGCGGGAAATGTTTGGGGCGAAAAGAATTTCGAACCAGTTAATATGCAGCAGTTGATGGGTGCTATATTAAATTTGGGATCACAAATAGGAACAGTTAAAACAGATATAGGAACAATTAAAACCAAGATGAAAGCAATGGCAACACAGTTAGGCTCACAAATGGGAACGATTAAAACCGAGATAGAAACAATGGAAACACAGTTAGGCTCACGAATAGGGAGACATTTTTCAAAAACATGAAAGCTGAATCAAAGAAAGAAATTAGAGAAGAAGTACAACCGATTTTGAATGCTCACAATAATAGTTTAATTTCAATAGAAATTAGACAAGAGGAACAGGACAGAGAACAGGAAGAAAGAGATCGCGTGATAGTACAGAAATTTTCAGAGTTAAATTTACAACGTGCACACGATAAGGAAGAAATACTTGAAAGAATCGAAGAATCCGTACCAAATGACAGGATAAATAACTTAACGCAACAATATGAACAGTTAACTACTAAATGTGACAATACCGAAACCCGAGTCGCGACACTTACGGAAGACGTAAATAAACAGAAAGAAAAAATAGGTAACTCATCGGAAAGAGTTGAGGAGATTTCAGATAAACTGACAAGTCTTAGTTTAAATGGGGACAGAGATTCAGATGATACAGCACCATTACCATTTGCAGAAACCGAAGAGTACCAGAACATTAATAAACATGTTGAAAATCAGGGAATATTTAATGAACGCATCAAAAGGGAATTTGAGGCATTACGAAAGCAAGTGAAACAAATCGAAGGTGAAATCTTAGGAAAAGACAGTAGAAGAAATTTAGAATCACAGATAGCAGAGGGGTTTGAAGAAAGTAATTTATTTCATTTACGAGAAGCAACAAGAGAGCGCCAGGCGCGCGAACTTGACAATAATCGACATTGGGACTGGGACAGACGCGGTAGGTCTTTGTCGCCACGAGGAGAAAACTTTGACTATAAACACTTCTTAACTGTTCGGAAATTTAAGATCTTTCGCAATTCTAAGAATGACATACATCCATGTGCATGGTTAGATCAATTTATGTACGCACTTCCGCCAAATTGGACACTAAGTCACAAACTGGAAATTATGTGCGGCTATTAATGTCCTCAGGGGATTCACTGCACTAAGTGAATATGTGCCGTAGCGTGCACAGGGCCCCGAGCTGTAGTGGTGCTATTTCCCTTTTAGTTTTCTGCACCGCTGCCTACTCTTCTACTATTCTTTGTATCTATCAAAACAATTCTTCAAGTATCAATCTATCTAGAGAGTCGGTAAAGAATAACCGGATATGACTATTTTACCCAAAAGTGATTTCGGAAATTACCGTTTGGACTTACTGTATCTTCAGCAGCATTCATTCGTAGTTTAAACGAAATTTTACCTGTTTATCTTCGTGACAATATTACTTCATATGTTGACGATATTCTTATTGCTAAACGTTCTTGGAGTGAGCATAACAAAATTTTGGAGTCTTTATTATGTATTTTTGCAAGAGTTGGCATTACAGTGAACTTGGAAAAATCTGAATTTGGTCGTTCTCAGGTGAAATTTCTTGGTCATATTATTTCTACAGAAGGTATTCTTCCTGATCCAGAAAAATTAGACGCTATTCGTAATTATGCTGTTCCTACTACAAAACGTGATGTTCATAGTTTCCTTGGTGTCTGTAATTTTCTTAGACGCTTCGTTAGATTGGACAATTTGGCCATACCACGTTTATGTGAACTGTCTGGAAGGAATTCTAATTGGTGTTGGGATGAGGAAGCTCAGTCAGAATTTGAACAACTTCGTGATGCTTTAGTTGCTGCTCCACTCCTTTCACATCCGGATTTGTCTAAAGATTTTTGTTTGGCGACGGACTCATCATACAAAGGCCTAGGTGCACATTTATTTCAAGAGATAGAAGAAAACGGCGTTATAGTACAGAAAACTATTGCATTTGGAAGTCGTGTTCTCTCTAAATCAGAAAAGAATTATTCGATTATGGAACTTGAAGCTTTGGCTGTTGTTTGGGCTTTCACAAAATTTCGCATATTTTTGTATGGCAGACATACTAAGGTTTACACCGATCATCGAGCTCTGGAATTTCTTATGTCAGCAAAATTAACACATACAAGACTGTCACGATAGGCGCTGTATCTACAGGAATTTGATTTTAGTATTGTTTACATACAGGGTTCTTCAAATACTATTGCTGATGCTTTATCACGTGCACCGATGGGTTTGAAACAAAGTGCTGAAGAGGACTGCAAAGAAAACCATTATAGTTTGATGTATATTCAAGGTGTTGCGTTTGAGAATTTTATTTCGTCTTCGCTCCAGGACATCGCTAAGGAGCAAGATAAGGATCCAATCTGGAAGGACATTAAGGAGAAGTGGAGGAGAAAGGAAAGCGTAGCGATTAGACAGTATTATTTAGTTCGCAATGATATTCTTTTTAAACGAAAATCGGACAACAACTCTGGTTAGTTTGTATTCCTGATGAGTGGGTCAATAAATTGATTTGGTACACACCTTTCAGTTATGCACACTTTGGTCCCAGAAAATGCTTTCATAAATTACGAGAAAATTGCTACTTCAGTAATATGGAAAAACGTATTCGATCTGTTCTTGCCAAATGCAAATTATATCAAAAGGCTAAGCCGCCAACTATTTCTCACAGAGCACCGTTGTTTCCTATCATTCCAGCGAAATTAAAGGAGATGGCTGCAGTCGATTTGTTCGGTCCAGTGGTTCGTTCTACTAATGGTTTTGCGTACATTTTGGTAGCAGTGGAATTTACATCACAATATGTGTGTTTTACACCTTTACGCAAAGCAACAGCTCGTTCAGTATCTAACGCTTTCATCAAACATTTTCTTAAAGAAGTGGGTCATGTTGATAAGGTTATATCAGATAATGGATCACAGTTTCGCTCTAAAATTTGGCTTCGTACTCTACGGCGTCGTAAGATTAAATCAATTTTCATTTCACTTTTTCACCCTCAATCTAACGCTTCAGAGAGATGGATGAAGGAAATCAATAAATTGTGTCGACTTTATTGTCATCAGAATCACAGAACTTGGGATCAGTATCTTCATATTTTTCAAAACATTCTGAATGAACTCCCTAATGATTCAACTTCTTTACCACCTATATTGATATTAAAAAATAAAGCACCGACAAATCGCATTTCTGAAATCGTTCCTTTACCGCCTACACGGAAACTGCGGCATTCTGAAGTTGTCAACCTGGCTCTACGAAATATTGCATCTGCGGCTGCTAGAAGAGAGAAATCAGCTAAACGTCCTGGTCGTTTAAAAACTTTGTCAGTTGGTGAAAAGGTATTAAGTCTCATCGTTCGTCTCACAAAGGAAAAGGCTTGTGTCGCAAATTTTTTCTGCTTTATAACGGTCCATATAGAGTTCGCAAAATTATTCATGATAACACTGTTGAAGTAGAAACTCTTAAATCTCGACGCTCTAAAGGAATACATCATACAACGTTAAAATTATTGTGGAATGACATACTTTCGAGAAACTAACAGTTATACGTAAACACACGGAGAGTACAAGCATACCGCGCCGTGTTCTGGCGGCGGCACATACTCAAAGCAACAGTCAAGTCTGCGCGCCGCATAAGGCAGTCGTTGACCGCAAACAATTACTTCCTACGTCACGCGTACCTACAGCTGATCGAGCGCTCAGTGCGAATGCACTGACAGCCGTAAACAAATACACAGTCTAATTTCTCCGATTAAATTCAGTATAAAGCTATAGTGACTTGGTAAATTATGTTATTAACGTTCAGTATTTTTCAGGATACGGTTGTATAAAATATTTAAGAACTTCAGGTAAATTCTGTGTGTGTCCGACGTTAAGAGGACTTGCTATCGAGAAATTTTCAGGAAGAATGTCATTTCGAAGAAGAAAGTAATAAACTAAAAAGGTAACTATTAACTGAGTTTATTTTTCAGGTAACATATTTCCACTTAGGTACGTACTTTAGACGTAATTTGCTGCTCGCGATTACGTGATTTATACGTTGTGTCAACTGATTTTGACAACGATTGATTAATGAACAGGGTTGTTACTTGTGTATATTATGCATCGCTAGGCTGCACTGCTGTTTCACTGATGTCATATTTTTTTATTATGTGCCTGCTGTGCTTATTTATTTAAATTATAATTGTCACCTGATTAATTGTGCTGATGTGGTTATGTATGTAGGTTACACTTTGTGATTTATCTGCTTGCGCCTTCATGTTTACTTATTAAGATTACATATGAACATTTATTTGCTTATGCTGATATGATGCTAATGACCTGTTTATTATGTAAGATACATATTTGCTGCTTTGCGTATGGATTGCATATTTTTACATTTCTGTTTGTTGTCATAACTACTCTTTAATTTGGTATATAGAAATCCTGATATGTGGTGTACGAACATGGAGTTTAGGTCACACTATGGTATTAATTATAGATTTTCGCTTGGCAGAGCCTCGTTCTAGGATTGTGCTTGACATTCTGTTCTCTACTGGTATATTTACTCGCTATTGCATGTTTTGCTTACGCTCAGTGCTTTATATTTTTAAGATAAGGAAATGAACTACTATAATTCTACGAACGGCATTGATACAAGAAACTTCATTGAAGTCACATGAGCTGGAGGTTTTATGGAAGCTGTATAATTATGCTAATAGGAAGGAAGCTAACGACATGACATACCAACACTAGGTTTAGACCATTGACAGTTATTACACTGCATGCTTCATGAGCAATTGAAATACCAAGTGACACTTGACACAAGAAATACTCCACATGTTCGCTTCTGTTTTGCCATGATTCTTGAAGTGGTGTACACACTGTGAAATATTATGATCTTTCACACTCCGTACTCATACTTACTTACTGAGAGTTATTCAAACTAAAGGCTGTTAGAGGTCATGTATGCATTTCTTTTATTTTATGGTGGACAAGGTAACCAAAATGTATTTTATAATTCATAATGAGTAGAAGATGTGGCTCAAGTGAACTACACAGATGTTGTGTGTGGACATTGTGTCTTCGGATTGCATGGGATGATGAATTGAGGTTTGCACTAGGATTTTATCTGTACTTGTTCGAGGAGACTGACTAGAGGAAAGAGTTGTTATGGAAGTGAAATGATATTGGTAATAAGGTTTATATGTGTCGACGTATTGAAGAGGTATTATTGAGGTATTGAGATTGTGTGAAGTTGATGATTATTGGAGTTTTGGTGGACAAGAGGTAAGGTAAATGATATTGATGATAAAGTTTATATGTATCGACGTAAGAGGTATTATGGAAGTATTAAGATTATGTGATGATAATGATTATTGGAGTTTTGGTGGATAAGAGGTAAAGTAAGTGAGGAGCATATTTTTTTTGTTGGTTTATATGGAACAAGGAAGATGAAGTTGGCAGACTAGAACACTCAAGTAGAAGGAAGATAGTCTACACACACACTTTGTTAAATCACTAAGCAGTATATACTTTTTTTTTGGAGAGAGGAAGCATTTGCATATCTTGGCACACTGACAGTTGTTCAGAAACCGTACATTTTGATTTGGCTTGGCAAACATTGGTCTTGACATGATGACTATGACGTTGACTAACTATTATTGAGTGTTATACATTGCTGCCAATACTACTTGATACACAAGTTGAACATAAAATTTTGACAGAACTGCATTTACACAGTTAACACTATTTAATTACACAGTAGTACTTAATGCGGATGAAAGATGAGTGAGTGTGTTTCGTGTGTTTTCCTTTCCTAATCCCAAATAATTGGTACCGACCTATCTCCTAAATATTATTTTACTTGTTTGTTGTGGCTTGCACTGACACCCATAAATATTATAGGTTTACTGATATTTGTGTGTTTGTAATAGTTAATATGACAATTATCTGATATCATTTGTGTGTTTATTATAATTTGTATGTTTAGTGTAAGAGCATTGATAATAATTTTGTAAAAGTAATTGTGTGTGCATTCAAATTGTTGTTCGTGCTTGCACCTGTTCAATACTGATGTGTGCCACTTGGAAATGTTTAATTTCTGTTGATAAACTCTAATGAACAGTGTGATTAGTGATAGTGAATATTAAGGACTGCTGTCTGCACCTGTTCAACATTGCTGGGTGCCACTGTTGGAACTGCTCAACCAGTGATGAGATGTCACTTGTTGGTGTCTGCACCTGCTCAACATTACTGGGTGCCACTGATGGACTGCTTCTGCTGAAATGATGTCACTTGTTGGTGTCTGCAACCTGCTCAACATTGCTGGGTGCCAGTGATGGACTGCTTCTGCTGAAATGATGTCACTTGTTGGTGTCTGCACCTGTTCAACATTGCTGGGTGCCACTGATGGACTGCTTCTACTGAAATGATGTCACTTGTTGGTATCTGCACCTGCTCAACATTGCTGGGTGCCACTGATGGACTGCTTCTACTGAAATAATGTCACTTGTTGGCGTTTTCACCTGCTCAACATTGCTGGGTGCCACTGATGGAACTGCTTCTACTGAAATGATGTCACTTGTTGGTGTCTGCACCTGTTCAACATTACTGGGTGCCACTGATGGACTGCATCTACTGAAATGATGTGACTTGTTGCTGTGTGTACCTGTTCAACATTGCTGGGTGCCACTGATGGAACTGCTTCTACTGAAATGTCACTTGTTGGTGTCTGCACCTGTTCCACAATGCTGGGTGCCACTGATGGACTGCTTCTACTGAAATGATGTCATTTGTTGGTGTCTGCGCCTGTTCAACATTGCTAGGTGCCACTAATGGAACTGCTTCTACTGAAATAATGTCACTTGTTGGTGTCTGCACCTGCTCAACATTACTGGGTGCTATTGATTGAATGATTTTTGTGTAAACCATTATGTAAAATCACATGTATGCAAGTATTTGTATTCCTTACTGTATTTTATATATTAGGTTATTGAAGGGTCAGTGCAAAGCCAAAATCTTAGCTAGTTATGTGATATTTAATTATTAATATTGTCTTTTATTTTTGTCTTTATTTTTTGGACGAATTTGGTGGTATTTTCACCACCAATGCTGGCAAAAATACCATCAAATTCTGGCCCGTGGAGGAGGGGCATATGAAAGGTGGCTACACTGAGCTACAGTGCCAGAGATTGCGCCAAAGAGTATTATTCAGCCGCCTCCACTGGCAGTTCTTGTCGAGATGTCGTGGTGGAGAGTGCTTATTGAGAAGTAGCAGTAGGCAGTGTTTGTAGAGATGTGGTAGTGGAGAGTGCTTATTGAGAAGTAGCAGTAGGCAGTGCTTGTTGAGATGGAGCAGTGGTGAGTTGTTGTTGAGAAGTTCCCATGGAGAGTGCTTGTTCAGATGTTGTCATATTGTTTTGATGGGCTAGACACCAGATATTGTTGGATTGGGGATGCTGTAATGATCTACATCTACATTGATACTCCGCAAGCCACCCAACGGTGTGTGGCGGAGGGCACTTTACGTGCCACTGTCATTACCTCCCTTTCCTGTTCCAGTCGCGTATGGTTCGCGGGAAGAACGACTGTCTGAAAGCCTCCGTGCGCGCTCTAATCTCTCTAATTTTACATTCGTGATCTCCTCGGGAAGTATAAGTAGGGGGAAGCAATATATTCGATACCTCATCCAGAAACGCACCCTCTCGAAACCTGGCGAGCAAGCTACACCGCGATGCAGAGCGCCTCTCTTGCAGAGTCTGCCACTTGAGTTTATTAAACATCTCCGTAACGCTATCACGGTTACCAAATAACCCAGTGACGAAACGCGCCGCTCTTCTTTGGATCTTCTCTATCTCCTCCGTCAACCTGACCTGGTACGGATCCCACACTGATGAGCAATACTCAAGTATAGGTCGAACGAGTGTTTTGTAAGCCACCTCCTTTGTTGATGGACTACATTTTCTAAGCACTCTCCCAATGAATCTCAACCTGGTACCCGCCTTACCAACAATTAGTTTTATATGATCATTCCACTTCAAATCGTTCCGTACGCATACTCCCAGATATTTTACAGAAGTAACTGCTACCAGTGTTTGTTCCGCTATCATATAATCATACAATAAAGGATCCTTCTTTCTATGTATTCGCAATACATTACATTTGTCTATGTTAAGGGTCAGTTGCCACTCCCTGCACCAAGTGCCTATCCGCTGCAGATCTTCCTGTATTTCGCTACAATTTTCTAATGCAGCAACTTCTCTGTATACTACAGCATCATCCGCGAAAAGCCGCATGGAACTTCCGACACTATCTACTAAGTCATTTATATATATTGTGAAAAGCAATGGTCCCATAACACTCCCCTGTGGGACGCCAGAGGTTACTTTAACGTCTGTAGACGTCTCTCCATTGATAACAACATGCTGTGTTCTGTTTGCTAAAAACTCTTCAATCCAGCCACACAGCTGGTCTGATATTCCGTAGGCTCTTACTTTGTTTATCAGGCGACAGTGCGGAACTGTATCGAACGCCTTCCGGAAGTCAAGAAAAATAGCATCTACCTGGGAGCCTGTATCTAATATTTTCTGGGTCTCATGAACAAATAAGGCGAGTTGGGTCTCACACGATCGCTGTTTCCGGAATCCATGTTGATTCCTACATAGTAGATTCTGGGTTTCCAGAAATGACATGATACGCGAGCAAAAAACATGTTCTAAAATTCTACAAGAGATCGACGTAAGAGATATAGGTCTATAGTTTTGCGCATCTGCTCAACGACCCTTCTTGAAGACTGGGACTATCTGTGCTCTTTTCCAATCATTTGGAACCCTCCGTTCCTCTAGAGACTTGCGGTACACGGCTGTTAGAAGGGGGGCAAGTTCTTTCGCGTACTCTGTGTAGAATCGAATTGGTATCCCGTCAGGTCCAGTGGACTTTCCTCTATTGAGTGATTCCAGTTGCTTTTCTATTCCTTGGACACTTATTTCGATGTCAGCCATTTTTTCGTTTGTGCGAGGATTTAGAGAAGGAACTGTAGTGCGGTCTTCCTCTGTGAAACAGCTTTGGAAAAAGGTGTTTAGTATTTCAGCTTTACGCGTGTCATCCTCTGTTTCAATGCCATCATCATCCCGTAGTGTCTGGATATGCTGTTTCGAGCCACTTACTGATTTAACGTAAGACCAGAACTTCCTAGGATTTTCTGTCAAGTCGGTACATAGAATTTTACTTTCGAATTCAATGAACGCTTCACGCATAGCCCTCCTTACGCTAACTTTGACATCGTTTAGCTTCGGTTTGTCTGAAAGGTTTTGGCTGCGTTTAAAGACTTATCGTCAATATATATGAAGGTAAAAAATTCCTTTTTTTATTATTTCAATGTCTTAAACAATAATGCCTCTTGGTCACAGGTTCAGTCAACAAAGCATCTGGCTCGTGTTCTTGTATTAGACTGTATTTCTGGTTTCTATGGGCAATTATAGTATTTCTGTTTTTTTTTAATTACTTCAGTATAAATGGTGTTTAAAATATCTGGTCTTATTGAGGAAGAACCGTGCCAGATGTGTACGTTGAATCACACTTCCACGCACAGAACAGCGACACTTGTGCCTTGTTGTTTCGTAGCTTTCATAGTTGCTGGGGACTTAATTAATTAATTGTGTTAACGGAAATTTCGTTTCATTCTTTGTTGTTGTTCTATGCAGTCAGATTGCGTACAAATACCAGTCAGGGCCAACCGGTTACGAGACTGCGTAACCGAACAGACAGCTAATAAATCAAAAAATTAAAAAAATATTTGCATAATATATAATTAAGCCCCCATGCAGTGGATATAAGCCCAGAGAACCTTCTGGCAAAAGCGGGAAGGGGCTGCTAATCTGTATCGCTGGGCTAAATGAGAAAGGGCTCTCACTGTAGCAGTTAGGAATGGTTACGAGAGTGCCAGGGAACTCGCAGGAAAGCAGATTGTAGGACGTTACTTCCAAAGGTAATAAATCAGAGAACCAAGATATCCCCAAGTTACGGCAGTAAGTACCGTCAGTACATAATGACTTAACCGTTAGAAGAGAAGCCAACACAGCTTCTGTTAGGATTCGAAAAATTCGAAACAAGTTCTTAAAAAACTCACAATGTCCATCGATGCGCGCAGAAGTAAATATTATTCTTAAAAGTATGTTGCCTATTAACTAACAATAATTTTCTAAAAGAATTATCAATAGAAATAATTTAGTTGTATAATCCCACAAGCCTATGTAAAAGGAAATGACTATACCTAAGAAAAATTAAATTTTTCCCAGAAATCTATAAATACAAAGCTATACAGATGATAAATGATTACAGAGGTCAGGAAACTTCACAATTTCAGACGATAGTCCAGTTATGGAACCAGTTTATGGGGTTATAGGAAACAATTGCGAAATAACCATTGGAGTAAACAAACGACCAAGTTTACGTGTTAGTGATTACATCTTGGATTTTGCTTCATCCATGAAATTATGCGACAAGGAAGTAATTTATTGCCGATAACAATAATTAGAGAAAGTGTCTACTGTTAGTGAATACCATAAAATTACCTTTGTAGGCTAAAGCAAATCTATAAGAGATGTTAATTAGTAATGCTAGTCAAGGAGAACATTTCACAGATAACTTGTGTGTAATGTATATGCACGTTATTAGCATATGATGGGCTGCGTCACAATTGTACATAAATGATATTAATCATTTATATACAATTGTGACACAGCCAATCATATGCTAATAAGATGCATATACGTTACACACAAGTTGAAAAAAGTTTAATTTTAGCCAGAGACGGCGGTCAACATTGTCCCAGAAACAAATTCAAATAGTTCTACTCCCAAGGTTCATACATAGGCTTTCGGACGGTTTTGTTCATTTATCTGGTTTACTTTAAGCCCCCTCCCAAAAACTCCCAATTGGGAGCACCTCTGTCCCAATCCCAGACTACTGCGATGTTTGGGTACAAAAATCGAAGCCCTGCAACAGCCTGTTAGGTTCTCAGGAGTAGGAAATGAAAGATGCATAGTAAAAGAGTAAGTGGGTTCACGAATCTACCTATTGTATGATTTCTCACAAGCAGTAAGAAATAAAAGTGGGCAGGATATGCTACTTAATATAGGTCATAAACTGTGTCCATTAAAAACAAATGTATTCAAATGTCAATAGTTAAAGCAGCGAAACGAAAGAGAACATTGCGTTTGAAAACAAGGAAATATTGATAATTTGAAAATATACATATAATAATCGTAATTATTAGTTTATAATAGCTTTGTGAAAGTGATGTTTTCTGAGGGCAGTAGGAGGGCTATGTAATGATACAAAGCCAAGCCGTGTTACCAAACGTTTAACCACCTTCACAATATATGCTACAGTTTGTTATTAATGTTATTGCTTCATGATTGTAGTGCTGTTATTTGTCTAATATATACTACAAAATGTTTGTACCATTTGTATCACGTATGACTAGCATTCAGGTGGTTTTACTGCCACACATCGCCAGATACATATCATAGCTGGTCGACGATCACCAACTGCAACAAGAAGCTGCAGCAACACCGTACCTCCCACGGTCATTGTGATGTGACAGTCTGAAAAATGAATTGCTACTGAACATAACGTATTATTGTAAAATTGTATTCATCTCGAGTCTTGTACCGTACAGACATTTATTTTATGTACTCAGCTCTTGGTCATTTATTTGTTTACACTTCACTGGATTTCATTATGAGACCAAATGCATGCAGAAAGTACAGCGAATAATAGCTTTCACTAGTTTCACTAAACATTGGTCAAATCGTTTATGAGTGTCATTTGTGAGTGTCACTTTGTGAGGTGTCAGTTGAGCTGTTTACGAAGCTTTCAGTCATATCCCTGGTGACCGACAGGGAAGAAAGCTCCCTATAAGATCATGTAAATTTAAGAGAAACAAAGTCACGCAACAAACAATGATTTACTGAAGAAAACTGCTAGAGGTGACTCAGTTAATCATGAAAGTATGGGTACCACACCGCACACTGTTATATTAATGGAGTACCTAAGTACCAAAGGAAACTAGTGGTCACTACAACAATTTGATATACTATCAGAAGAAACCCAGTAAACTGATTTACCCACTGAATCAAGCAAATAAACATTTAAAAAATTGACAAAAGTTTGTAATCATAAATCATAAACTTGGATTGGAAGGGGGGGGGGGGGCGGACAAATGAAAGCACAGTGTAAAATCATATCACAGACACAATCTTTGACTACAAAAGTGGTTAGTCATTTAAAGAAAGAACCACATAAAAGGAAGTTCGAACACCAAAAGTTTCACCAAAGTGCCTGATGGGTTCAACGTGCTGGCCCTGAATGTTTAAACTGTATGGTTAAACCCCGATGTAAATTAAATAGCTTCATGTCCCCCTCATCTTGGTGATGGCATCATTGGCTCATGCTTACCTCTCTTAGATGGAATGAGTGTGGAAGATGGCTGCAGTGGCAGCTGGAAATTCTGAGTCCAACTCGACCTCTGTACTCTGTTCTAAGTCAGAGACGTCCCTCTCTGCAGCTGCCTCAAGTGAAGTGCATTCTCAGTTGCGTCCCTGGAGCAAGTGTACTCATCGATCTCTTGGCGGAAAGTGTGTTCTCGCTTCAATCCCCAAAACAAAGCTGGTTCTGCGAGCGTAAGTGTCTTGCCGGCCAATTGCAGCAGACTTGGTGAGTACTTCCCCCCAAGAACCATGGACCTTGCCGTTGATGGGGAGGCTTGCGTGCCTAAGGGATACAGATAGCCGTACCGCAGGTGCAACCACAACGGAGGGATATCTGTCGAGAGGCCAGACAGACGTTGGGCTCCTGAAGAGGGGCAGCAGCCTTTTCAGTAGTTGCAGGGGCAACAGTCTGGATGATTGACTTATCTGGCCTTGTAACACCAACCAAGACAGCCTTGCTGTTCTGGTACTGCGAACGGCTGAAAGCAAGGGGAAACTATGGCCGTAATTTTTCGCGAGGGCATGCAGCTTTACTGTATGATTAAATGATGATGGCTTCCTCGTGGGTAAAATATTCCGGAGGTAAAATAGTCCCCCATTCGGATCTCCGGGCGGGGACTACTCAAGAGGACGTCGTTATCAGGAGAAGGAAAACTGGCGTTCTACGGATCGGAGAGTGGAATGTCAGATCCCTTAATTGGGCAGGTAGGTTAGAAAATTTAAAAAGGGACATGGATAGGTTAAAGTTAGATATAGTGGGAATTAGTGAAGTTCGGTGGCAGGAGGAACAAGACTTCTGGTCAGGTGAATACAGGGTTATAAATACAAAATCTAATAGGGGTAATGCAGGAGTCGGTTTAATAATGAATAATAAAATAGGAGTGCGGGTAAGCTACTACAAACAGCATAGTGAACGCATTATTGTGGCCAAGATAGACACGAAGCCCACGCCTACTACAGTAGAACAAGTTTATATGCCAACTAGCTCTGCGATGACGAAGAATTTGAAGAAATGTATGATGAAATAAAAGAAATTATTCAGATAGTGAAGGAAGACGAAAATTTAATAGTCATGGGTGACTGGAATTACGTAGTAGGAAAAGGGAGAGAAGGAAACGTAGCAGGTGAATTTTGCACAGAGCACAACTTAATCATAGCTAACACTTGGTTGAAGAATCATAAAGGAAGGTTGTTTACATGGAAGAAGCGTGGAGATACTGACAGGTTTCAGATAGATTACATAATGGTAAGACAGAGATTTAGGAACCAGGTTTTAAATTGTAAGGCAGTTCCAGGGGCAGATGTGGAGTCTGATCACAATCTATTGGTTATCAACTGTAGATTAAAACTGAAGAAACTGCAAAAGGTGGGAATTTAAGGAGATGGGACCCGGATAAACTGAAAGAACCAGAGGTTGTAGAGAGTTTCTGGGAGAGCATAAGGGAACAAATGTGTTCCAGTTGCTAGGAATGTTTCAGGTCAGTCACAAGGCTCATCTGATGTTCTGTGCGGTCGTAGTTTATTCACCAGACGACAGTGCGGAACAATATCGAACGCTTTGCAGATCAAGCAGCATGGCATGGACCTGGGTGGGATTCACAGGATCGTTGTTTTCGAAGCCCATGTTGACTCCTACACAAGAGATTTTTGGACTCTATAAAGGTCATAAGACACGAGCGTAAAACGTGTACTAAAATTCTACAACAGATTACTGTCAGTGATATAGGCCTATATTTTTGTTGCCTGCTCTACGACCTTGAAAACGGGAATGACCTGTGGTTTTCTTCAACCATTGAGTACGCTTTGTTCCTACATTTGCCTCTATGAATCAAAACCGAAGTTGAGATAGGTGGTCTTCAAGTACTCTTTCCCTCATTTTTAAGGGTATGATATTTGAGTTTCATGTCCCTAGAGCTTCTTTATTTTTGTACAAACGAATTAGGTCAATGCTTCTCCACACGTTCGGCGTGTTCTCGCTCTTCAGTGTATTTGGTCTGGACGACTTGCTCTGTTGTTCTTGACTTTTGAGTTCGTTCGACCACTGCTGCAGTTATTTCACTTACAAGGCCACGTATAATCGGCTCACTTATCTGTAGCTACGTGAAAACTCTTCATTCATTAGAACATTGTACTATTCATACCATCTTTCCTGTAGGTCCTTGTCAGCTGCAGTAGCGTGTCTCCACCGTCTCCGATGTAGGTACTCCGTATTTATAAATGTATTTTTACGGGTCAACGGAGACGTCCGATCCCACCTGTCGGCTTTGACCAGTGACGTAAGGGTGTTGTGGTGTGTGACGTCACAACGGCGCGGAATTTAGTTGGAGTGTGTTGTGTTTATAGATGTTTGTGGATGTAGGGGGGTGGAGGATCTGTTTTGTTGTAGTTGTTTGAGTTGTAGTGTGTGTGATTGAGATTTATTTGATGGATTCTTGATTTTCATGGGAGGGTGGAGGTTTGGTGGGGGGGGGGGGATGGGGGGTTGGTAGGTAGTGGGTGGGTTGGGAGTTTTTTTGGTTGTTTCCTTGTGTGTGTTTGAGGCTGTGGCTGGGTGAGATTGTGGTGCTTGACCTAGTGTGTAGCGCCGGAACTTTTTTGTGGTAAGTAGTCGTGTTTTTGGGTGTATTTTTCGTGTGTTATGTTCAGTGTGGTATTTCTGTGTTGTGAGGTCAGTGGTATTTACTGCATGTGGTTCAAATGGTTCAAATGGCTCTGAGCACTATGGGACTTAACATCTGTCATCAGTCCCCTAGAACTTAGAACTACTTAAACCTAACTAACCTAAGGACATCACACACATCCATGCCCGAGACAGGATTCGAACCTGCGACCGTAGCGGTCGCGCGGTTCCAGACTGAAGCGCCTAGAACCGCTCAGCCACAACGGCCGGCGTACTGCATGTGTTTTTGGTTGATGTTTCGGTATTGGCACTTGGGTTTGATTTATGTATCTTTGGGGAAGTACTCGATTCAAATTTTTTTGATATCGTTAGTTTTTTACCTATATAGTTCAAGGGAAGTGTCAGTTTCCAATGGGCTGTTTTAGCTGTGTGTTTCGGTATCGTGAACTGCAGTTAACCTATGTAGGTCAAGTGAAGTATTCATTTAAATTTTATTTGTTTAGGTGTTGGTTTTGTGGCATTGGTTGTGGTATTGGTGGTGGTGGTGTAATTTTTGGAGTTATTGGCCCAAAAGCCCCCAATTTCCCACCCTGATCCTGTTAGTTTGATTATATCTTTAGAGGAATATGTGTGTGTTGGTTTTCTAATTTATTTTCGTAACGGTGTAGTAGGCCCTATATTGAAGTCGTTGTCAATGGTCGCTTCCGACGTATTGGTGACGTCATTGGTCAAAGCAGACGGGTGGAATCGGGCACTTCTGTAATCCCATTTTTACTGCTATATCTGCTTCGCTATTTTGTAGAGTTAAGTTTTTCTCTCGTTTTTCAAGCCTTTTATACAAGTCAAGCTCATCTTTGTCTTTCTCAACAGAAACAATTCTGATGTAACTCTTCAGGCTTTCCCGGCGATCTAATGACATCTTGGGTTGTCGGGTGTTCTGCCGGATATCAGCGTCGTACTTGCACGATATTTCGGTCACGTAGCTCGAGACCTTCATCAGGTGCGACCTGAGGCTGCTCCTCGAGTGGATCTGGTCCAGTATTTATGCCTATGGACTTCCCCCTCCACCAACGGCTGCAGGCGCTTCCTCTGTGGTCCGCGCCCATTCCCTGTGACCTGCTGGAGCGTTGCTGCTCCGTTTTCCGTCCGCTGCGGTTCTAGGTGTTCCCTCTGCGGTCCGCGCCCACCAAACCCGCTCCTGGGGCTTTCATCTACGGTCTGGGGTACCAGGCGTTCCCCCTGCGGTCCGCGCCCGCTCACCACGGCCTGTTGGAGCGTTGCCGCTCCGTTTTTCATCTGCTGCGGCTCTGGATGTTCCCTCTGCGGTCCGCGCCCACCAGTCCCACTTCTGGGTGTTCCATCTTCGGTCTGGTGCTCCTGGCAGTCCGTCAGGGGCTCGTTTACCATCTCCATGTCTCTGGTTCTTCTGTTTGTGTAGTGTTGCAGCTGGCCCCGTTGCTCCTTTAACAATTCCAGAGCCGGATCCCAGGCTCTGCTTAGCTGGTACCCTGTGTCACGATTCATAAGATCGTCAGCCATTTTAATCTCAATCGATTCTCTTATGACACTGTCCCAAAATCTGGGTGTTTGTGCTAGAATCTTGGTATCCTCATACTTCATGGCATGATCTAGCTCTAGACAGTGTTCAGCAATGGCTGACTTAGTCACCTGTCTTAATCTAGTGTGCCTCTGATGTTCTTTGCACCTGATTTCCACAGTTCTTGTCGTCTGGCCAATGTAGGACATGCCACATTGGCAAGGAATATTGTAAATCCCTGGTTTTCGTAACCCCAGGTCGTCTTTGACACTCCCCAGCAGTCCCCCGATCTTGTTGGATGGACAGAAAACACACTTGATATTGTGTTTACGCAGGATCCTACTGATTCTGGCAGAAATAGAGCCAGCATAGGGCAGATATGCCACCTTCCTTGCTTCATCTTGGTCTTCTTCAGGAACCTGTGGTATAGTGGCTGGTCGGAGTGCCCTCTCAATTTGTCTGTCCATGTATCCATTCTTGGAGAAAACTGTTTTGAGACGTTCTATCTCTATGGGTAGATTCTCTTGGTCTGATAGGGCACGTGCTCTGTGGACCAAAGTCTTCAGAACCCCATTCTTCTGTGCAGGGTGGTGACAACTGCTGGCCTGCAGATATAAATCAGTGTGTGTAGGTTTTCGGTACACACTGTGGCCAATTGATCCATCTGCTTTCCTCTGGACTAGTACATCCAGAAATGACAGCTGGCCATTCTTCTCCAGTTCCATGGTGAACTTGATATTAGGGTGGCATGAGTTAAGATGTTCAAGAAACTCATTGAGCCTGTCCATCCCATGTGGCCAGATCACGAAGGTGTCATCCACATACCTAAAGAAGCATGTGGGTTTAAATGTGGCTGTCTCCAATGCCCTCTCCTCAAAACTCTCCATAAACATGTTGGCAACCACAGGGGACAGTGGGCTGCCCATAGCTACACCTTCAGTTTGCTCGTAATATTGGTTTCTGTACAGGAAATACGTGGATGTCAGTGTATGACTGAACAGGTCCAACAGAGCACCATCAAATTTCTCTGCAATCAGTTCTGGTGAGTCCTTCAGTGGGACCCTGGTGAACAGCGATACCACATCAAAACTAACCATGATGTCCGAATCTGTGATGTGCAGTTGCTTGAGGCGTTGCAGGAAATCTTCTGAGTTGCGGATGTGGTGAATACATTTCCCCACATATGGAGCCAGGAGACCCTTCAGGTACTTGGCTGTTGTGTACGTAGGTGCCCCAATATTACTGACAATAGGACGTAAGGGCACACCCTCCTTGTGTATTTTAGGCAGACCATACAGTCTGGGTGGCACTGGCGCTTTTTCCCGTAGTTGTCTGATAATCTTATCGGGCATCCCTGTTTCCTTCAAGAGAGCACTAGTCTTCTTGGCCACCTTGTCCGTGGGGTCACACTCCAGAATTCTGTATGTAGGGTCCTCCAGAAGTTGGCGTATTTTCTCATCATAATCCACTCGCTGCAAGATGACAGTGGAGTTCCCTTTGTCTGCTGGCAGTACCACAATGCTGTTGTCTTTCCGTAGTTTCTTGAGTGCAAGCCTCTCCTCGGCTGTGATGTTCGATTTCGGCGGCCTGGCCTTGGTGAGGGCCCTGCAGGTCTCTCGGCGGACTTCCTCTGCCACATTAGGTGGAAGTGTGGCTGCAACTTGCTCTACTGCACTGACGAAACCTGAAATGGGTACGTTTCTAGGGGTCGTAGCAAAGTTGAGACCCCTGCTGAGTACCTTTAAGGTTGTATCATCAAACTGTATGCCACTCAAATTCGTCACCGTGCGTGTCTCTTCCATCTGCTGTGCTTTCTTGCTCATGCGGTCAAACTTTGCAGATTGGCAAGATGAGGCATTCCTTCTAGCACACTCAGCTAAAGACCAGGAGGCACGGTCTACCCAATCCCAATCTTCTCTTGTTAAGGAAGCTGCCATGTACAGATGAATGTGTAACAGCTCCCTGGCCACAACATCTAACCTGTGGCGCATATCTCGAATCCTCTCTCTCACCAGTGCCAGAATTAAACATCACATCAACTCCAGAGCGGCGAACAAGATAAAACGCAGAGCTAGCATGGCACTGGTGAGAGAGAGGATTCGAGATATGCGCCACAGGTTAGATGTTGTGGCCAGGGAGCTGTTACACATTCATCTGTACATGGCAGCTTCCTTAACAAGAGAAGATTGGGATTGGGTAGACCGTGCCTCCTGGTCTTTAGCTGAGTGTGCTAGAAGGAATGCCTCATCTTGCCAATCTGCAAAGTTTGACCGCATGAGCAAGAAAGCACAGCAGATGGAAGAGACACGCACGGTGACGAATTTGAGTGGCATACAGTTTGATGATACAACCTTAAAGGTACTCAGCAGGGGTCTCAACTTTGCTACGACCCCTAGAAACGTACCCATTTCAGGTTTCGTCAGTGCAGTAGAGCAAGTTGCAGCCACACTTCCACCTAATGTGGCAGAGGAAGTGCGCCGAGAGACCTGCAGGGCCCTCACCAAGGCCAGGCCGCCGAAATCGAACACCACAGCCGAGGAGAGGCTTGCACTCAAGAAACTACGGAAAGACAACAGCATTGTGGTACTGCCAGCAGACAAAGGGAACTCCACTGTCATCTTGCAGCGAGTGGATTATGATGAGAAAATACGCCAACTTCTGGAGGACCCTACATACAGAATTCTGGAGTGTGACCCCACGGACAAGGTGGCCAAGAAGACTAGTGCTCTCTTGAAGGAAACAGGGATGCCCGATAAGATTATCAGACAACTACGGGAAAAAGCGCCAGTGCCACCCAGACTGTATGGTCTGCCTAAAATACACAAGGAGGGTGTGCCCTTACGTCCTATTGTCAGTAATATTGGGGCACCTACGTACACAACAGCCAAGTACCTGAAGGGTCTCCTGGCTCCATATGTGGGGAAATGTATTCACCACATCCGCAACTCAGAAGATTTCCTGCAACGCCTCAAGCAACTGCACATCACAGATTAGGACATCATGGTTAGTTTTGATGTGGTATCGCTGTTCACCAGGGTCCCACTGAAGGACTCACTAGAACTGATTGCAGAGAAATTTGATGGTGCTCTGTTGGACCTGTTCAGTCATACACTGACATCCACGTATTTCCTGTACAGAAACCAATATTACGAGCAAACTGAAGGTGTAGCTATGGGCAGCCCACTGTCCCCTGTGGTTGCCAACATGTTTATGGAGAGTTTTGAGGAGAGGGCATTGGAGACAGCCACATTTAAACCCACATGCTTCTTTAGGTATGTGGATGACACCTTCGTGATCTGGCCACATGGGATGGACAGGCTCAATGAGTTTCTTGAACATCTTAACTCATGCCACCCTAATATCAAGTTCACCATGGAACTGGAGAAGAATGGCCAGCTGTCATTTCTGGATGTACTAGTCCAGAGGAAAGCAGATGGATCAATTGGCCACAGTGTGTACCGAAAACCTACACACACTGATTTATATCTGCAGGCCAGCAGTTGTCACCACCCTGCACAGAAGAATGGGGTTCTGAAGACTTTGGTCCACAGAGCACGTGCCCTATCAGACCAAGAGAATCTACCCATAGAGATAGAACGTCTCAAAACAGTTTTCTCCAAGAATGGATACATGGACAGACAAATTGAGAGGGCACTCCGACCAGCCACTATACCACAGGTTCCTGAAGAAGACCAAGATGAAGCAAGGAAGGTGGCATATCTGCCCTATGCTGGCTCTATTTCTGCCAGAATCAGTAGGATCCTGCGTAAACACAATATCAAGTTTGTTTTCTGTCCATCCAACAAGATCGGGGGACTGCTGGGGAGTGTCAAAGACGACCTGGGGTTACGAAAACCAGGGATTTACAATATTCCTTGCCAATGTGGCATGTCCTACATTGGCCAGACGACAAGAACTGTGGAAATCAGGTGCAAAGAACATCAGAGGCACACTAGATTAAGACAGGTGACTAAGTCAGCCATTGCTGAACACTGTCTAGAGCTAGATCATGCCATGAAGTATGAGGATACCAAGATTCTAGCACAAACACCCAGATTTTGGGACAGTGTCATAAGAGAATCGATTGAGATTAAAATGGCTGACGATCTTATGAATCGTGACACAGGGTACCAGCTAAGCAGAGCCTGGGATCCGGCTCTGGAATTGTTAAAGGAGCAACGGGGCCAGCTGCAATACTACACAAACAGAAGAACCAGAGACATGGAGATGGTAAACGAGCCCCTGACGGACTGCCAGGAGCACCAGACCGAAGATGGAACACCCAGAAGTGGGACTGGTGGGCGCGGACCGCAGAGGGAACATCCAGAGCCGCAGCAGATGAAAAACGGAGCGGCAACGCTCCAACAGGCCGTGGTGAGCGGGCGCGGACCGCAGGGGGAACGCCTGGTACCCCAGACCGTAGATGAAACCCCCAGGAGCGGGTTTGGTGGGCGCGGACCGCAGAGGGAACACCTAGAACCGCAGCGGACGGAAAACGGAGCAGCAACGCTCCAGCAGGTCACAGGGAATGGGCGCGGACCACAGAGGAAGCGCCTGCAGCCGTTGGTGGAGGGGGAAGTCCATAGGCATAAGTACTGGACCAGATCCACTCGAGGAGCAGTCTCAGGTCGCACCTGATGAAGGTCTCGAGCTACGTGACCGAAATATCGTGCAAGTACGACGCTGATATCCGGCAGAACACCCGACAACCCAAGATGTCATTAGATCGCCGGGAAAGCCTGAAGAGTTACATCAAAAGTCTCTACGGGGAGGAGATGTATCAGAATATCAAGAAGCTGGACAAGCTACGGCAGAAGAAAGGGAAGATGCTGAGTTCTCTCAGTTTTTTGCTGAGGTGTCGAGATGGAGAAGTGGTACCAGTATTTGCCAGAATTAAACATCACATCAACTCCAGAGCGGCGAACAAGATAAAACGCAGAGCTAGCATGGCACTGGTGAGAGAGAGGATTCGAGATATGCGCCACAGGTTAGATGTTGTGGCCAGGGAGCTGTTACACATTCATCTGTACATGGCAGCTTCCTTAACAAGAGAAGATTGGGATTGGGTAGACCGTGCCTCCTGGTCTTTAGCTGAGTGTGCTAGAAGGAATGCCTCATCTTGCCAATCTGCAAAGTTTGACCGCATGAGCAAGAAAGCACAGCAGATGGAAGAGACACGCACGGTGACGAATTTGAGTGGCATACAGTTTGATGATACAACCTTAAAGGTACTCAGCAGGGGTCTCAACTTTGCTACGACCCCTAGAAACGTACCCATTTCAGGTTTCGTCAGTGCAGTAGAGCAAGTTGCAGCCACACTTCCACCTAATGTGGCAGAGGAAGTCCGCCGAGAGACCTGCAGGGCCCTCACCAAGGCCAGGCCGCCGAAATCGAACATCACAGCCGAGGAGAGGCTTGCACTCAAGAAACTACGGAAAGACAACAGCATTGTGGTACTGCCAGCAGACAAAGGGAACTCCACTGTCATCTTGCAGCGAGTGGATTATGATGAGAAAATACGCCAACTTCTGGAGGACCCTACATACAGAATTCTGGAGTGTGACCCCACGGACAAGGTGGCCAAGAAGACTAGTGCTCTCTTGAAGGAAACAGGGATGCCCGATAAGATTATCAGACAACTACGGGAAAAAGCGCCAGTGCCACCCAGACTGTATGGTCTGCCTAAAATACACAAGGAGGGTGTGCCCTTACGTCCTATTGTCAGTAATATTGGGGCACCTACGTACACAACAGCCAAGTACCTGAAGGGTCTCCTGGCTCCATATGTGGGGAAATGTATTCACCACATCCGCAACTCAGAAGATTTCCTGCAAGGCCTCAAGCAACTGCACATCACAGATTAGGACATCATGGTTAGTTTTGATGTGGTATCGCTGTTCACCAGGGTCCCACTGAAGGACTCACTAGAACTGATTGCAGAGAAATTTGATGGTGCTCTGTTGGACCTGTTCAGTCATACACTGACATCCACGTATTTCCTGTACAGAAACCAATATTACGAGCAAACTGAAGGTGTAGCTATGGGCAGCCCACTGTCCCCTGTGGTTGCCAACATGTTTATGGAGAGTTTTGAGGAGAGGGCATTGGAGACAGCCACATTTAAACCCACATGCTTCTTTAGGTATGTGGATGACACCTTCGTGATCTGGCCACATGGGATGGACAGGCTCAATGAGTTTCTTGAACATCTTAACTCATGCCACCCTAATATCAAGTTCACCATGGAACTGGAGAAGAATGGCCAGCTGTCATTTCTGGATGTACTAGTCCAGAGGAAAGCAGATGGATCAATTGGCCACAGTGTGTACCGAAAACCTACACACACTGATTTATATCTGCAGGCCAGCAGTTGTCACCACCCTGCACAGAAGAATGGGGTTCTGAAGACTTTGGTCCACAGAGCACGTGCCCTATCAGACCAAGAGAATCTACCCATAGAGATAGAACGTCTCAAAACAGTTTTCTCCAAGAATGGATACGTGGACAGACAAATTGAGAGGGCACTCCGACCAGCCACTATACCACAGGTTCCTGAAGAAGACCAAGATGAAGCAAGGAAGGTGGCATATCTGCCCTATGCTGGCTCTATTTCTGCCATAATCAGTAGGATCCTGCGTAAACACAATATCAAGTGTGTTTTCTGTCCATCCAACAAGATCGGGGGACTGCTGGGGAGTGTCAAAGACGACCTGGGGTTACGAAAACCAGGGATTTACAATATTCCTTGCCAATGTGGCATGTCCTACATTGGCCAGACGACAAGAACTGTGGAAATCAGGTGCAAAGAACATCAGAGGCACACTAGATTAAGACAGGTGACTAAGTCAGCCATTGCTGAACACTGTCTAGAGCTAGATCATGCCATGAAGTATGAGGATACCAAGATTCTAGCACAAACACCCAGATTTTGGGACAGTGTCATAAGAGAATCGATTGAGATTAAAATGGCTGACGATCTTATGAATCGTGACACAGGGTACCAGCTAAGCAGAGCCTGGGATCCGGCTCTGGAATTGTTAAAGGAGCAACGGGGCCAGCTGCAACACTACACAAACAGAAGAACCAGAGACATGGAGATGGTAAACGAGCCCCTGACGGACTGCCAGGAGCACCAGACCGAAGATGGAACACCCAGAAGTGGGACTGGTGGGCGCGGACCGCAGAGGGAACATCCAGAGCCGCAGCAGATGAAAAACGGAGCGGCAACGCTCCAACAGGCCGTGGTGAGCGGGCGCGGACCGCAGGGGGAACGCCTGGTACCCCAGACCGTAGATGAAACCCCCAGGAGCGGGTTTGGTGGGCGCGGACCGCAGAGGGAACACCTAGAACCGCAGCGGACGGAAAACGGAGCAGCAACGCTCCAGCAGGTCACAGGGAATGGGCGCGGACCACAGAGGAAGCGCCTGCAGCCGTTGGTGGAGGGGGAAGTCCATAGGCATAAATACTGGACCAGATCCACTCGAGGAGCAGTCTCAGGTCGCACCTGATGAAGGTCTCGAGCTACGTGACCGAAATATCGTGCAAGTACGACGCTGATATCCGGCAGAACACCCGACAACCCAAGATGTCAGAAACAATTCTGACTGACGTTTTCTTAGTTCCTTAGTAAGATTCCACATCTGTATCTGAGCAAGTTTCTTGCCACACTTTGAACAATCACTTATTTGCAAAAAAAATGGCTCTGAGCACTTTGGGACTCAACTGCTGTGGTCATAAGTCCCCTAGAACTTAGAACTACTTAAACCTAACTAACCTAAGGACATCACACACATCCATGCCCGAGGCAGGATTCGAACCTGCGACCGTAGCGGTCGTGCGGTTCCAGACTGTAGCGCCTTTAACCGCTCGGCCACTCCGGCCGGCACTTATTTGCAGATATGGCGCCTTTGGTGTGGTGGTTACACACAAGTTTTAAACTGAGGGAGACGTACTGAAGGCAATCTCTGGAAACGGAGTTGCTACTTTATTTTTTGAAAGTTATTATCTTTTCGGCTTGTAATTCATGCCAATGTATTGTTTCTATTTTAAATTGTTTCCTACTATTTCGTTATTTGAGTTTCATTGCTGCCATCAACGCCACAGCAAATTTTTCAGTTTCGCAAGAGCGGTTTGTTAAGGCGGCTCTACATACTCATAGGCTGGCGGATGCGAGTGTCCCTCCGCAGTCGTGAACGTTCTCGGCAGCTGAGTGAGTCGGCTGACGCAATCGTCGTATGGCTCGCTGACCGCGGGTCAGTTTCTTGCGTATCCTTGTTTCCGCGTGAATCAGAAACCGTGGCAGGGCTCGGCAGACCGCTGGAATTTCCCCCCACATCTGCTCAGACGCCGAGCGACCGTGATTCACCGCAGCACTATGTTCTGTGACGCATGTCCGTCCACCACTCCCTCTGGAGAAAGGAGGCTGGTGTGTGCGTGCCGCAGTAAGTCTGCCACAAAGGCTGCTTTGTATCCAGGGAATGTCCCTCACTACTAGAAACAGTCTTCATATGGGCTGCTCGGAATTTGCTCAGTTTCACAACTGGCAAGATCTAATACTGACACGGGGAACTCCGGATCGCATTCCCATCAGATGGCACAGTGGTCAGCCCGTAAAAAGATGAACACAGACCATGTGTGATGGAAACAGAAAGAAGATGTACTTAACTGCGAAAAACGAAGCAAAATAGAAACTATGAGCGCTCCACGATTAAGACGTGCGACGTCGAGCGAACTGGAATAGCCACGGCGTCGTGTTATGTGGCGACGGTGTTGAACTGCGACGGGGGAGATCCATGGCCACGCGATCTAGGGCGCTGCAGTCATGGACTGTGCGGCTGGTCCCGGCGGAGGTTCGATTCTTCCTTCGGGCATGGGTGTGTGTGTTTGTCCTTAGGATAATTTAGGTTAAGTAATGTGTAAGCTTATGGACTGATGACCTTAGCTGTCAAGTGCCATAAGATTTCAAACACATTTGAACATTTTTTTGGAGATCCATGTTCAAATCACCATGTGCACGATGTTTATTTTCACAAAAGTAAGGACGGTCATTGACGTGTCTTTGTATTCAAATTTGTGTATGCCGTGGTGTAACGTGCGTTTTCAACAGCGAGGTGTAAGTAAGGGACCTTCAGACGTACGTACCTCCCCTTCGTCCTACACAAGTACCACATATTACGACTCTAGTGGTTACGTTTAGGAAGTATTGACTCTTGAATTCTTTTTGCTGGAACATAGTTCATACCCGTTCACTTGTTGTTTTCATATTTGTGATAGATTTATGCGGCATGTCGCATGCTCCCACTACTCATCACATTTAATTTCGACAGTAATATATTCTTATCACGTGACTCATATTCTATAACCAATGTACATAATTGCCAAGAGTACAGAAGGACAACAGAAACGTCAATGAGTAGACGGAAAGTTGATAATTTTGTGAAAAAAAAGGGGCATGAGGATGATCTGAACCCGGATCTCCTGCTCTGCATTCCAACATCGTGACTACACAACCACGACAGTGCTGTTTGCAGTTTGCTCGATGTTGTATATCTTGAGCTTGAACCGTTCGCCGGCCGCTGTTACCGAGCGATTCTAGGCTCTTCAGTCCGAAACCGCGCTGCTGCTACGGTCGCAGGTTCGAATCCTGCCTCGGGCATGGATGTGTGTGATTTCCTTGGGTTAGTCAGGTTTAAATAGTTCTGAGTCTAGGAGACTGATGACCTCAGATGTTAAGTCCCATAGCGCTTAGAGCCATTTGAACCATTTTTTTGAACAGTTCACTGTTTCCATTTTACTTCTTTTCTCATTGTTCAGTACACCTTCTTTCTGTTTTCATGCTTCATCTGTGTTCAGTTGTCTACTGGACCAATTTACCACTAAATCTGAGGGGGTTGCGATGTGGAGTTTTCCTTGTAAGTACACACATCGTGATACTGAACTGCAAACCTGGCCTAATCAGAATTTAAACACTTCCAAACTCTGCCTCGTGATGACTGGGTGTTGTGTGATGTCCTTAGGTTCGTTAGGTTTAAGTAGTTCTAAATTCTAGGGGACTGATGACCATAGATGTTTAGTCCCATAGTGCTCAGAGCCATTTGAATTTGAAAACTTCCAAAATGTGTGATATTGTAGACGCTACCTATCAAATTTTAACAATTCTCAGTGTTTACACAAAGTAAATTTTGGAAATAACAATACTTATGCAATTACACTGTTCAGTCACATTAAAGCGACCACCTAATACGTTCGGGGTCAACGTGCAGTAATCACTCAAAGACGGCAGATGGGAGCACTAGCAGTGGAGGGTATATAAACCGATTCAGGCTGATGTGGGAAAGAGTGCAGTCGTTGTCGTAAAGCAGGAACGGAGCAACCTATCTGACGTGCAAAAGGACACGATCATTGGCTTTCGGGACAAGTAGAAGCATTTCCAAAAAGGCTAAGTCTGCAAACTGTTTCCGTGTCGCCGTGGTTAAAGTAGAGCATGCACGCCAAAATCGCACTATCCAAAACTGTCTCCGAGGCATCTGTGGTGCGCCACGGGTCATAGATGACAGGGGTGAATGGTTGCTGCGGAGATGTGTACGGGCGAACAGACAAGCAACTGTTGAGCGGCTGACTGCCCAAATCCACCAAAAACGGGACTGCCAACAGTGTCTCCTCGACGACCATTTAGCGAACGTTGCTGCGTGTGGATATCTGCAACAGATGCCTGGTTCGTGCACAAATGCTGACTTCTGTTCATCGGCGACGAAGGCGGAATTTTCACACCAATACCGCAACTGAATGTCCACTGAGTGTTGACACGTGGTCTTTTCAGAGGAATCAAGTGCTATGTTCCACCAGACAGGCGTGCTCGGCGTGGAACGTCTGAAAGCAAACACCCTGCAACAATCGTCAGAAGGGCCAAGGCAAGACGAGGGAGCATTATGGTCTGAAGTGTGTTTTTGTGGCGTACCCTGTGTGAGCTCGTCATTCTGAAAGGCACACTGGGTCAACACAAGTATGCACCTATCCTTGGGCTGTATGTGTATCCCCACATTCAGTTTGTTTACACTCGGCACGATGGCGTCTACCAGTGGGACAATGAAAGGTGCAGTATATTTAGGTGGTTCTCAGAGCATCAGGATGAGTTTACCATACTCCACTGGACATCATACTCCTTGGAATTCTTCCAGTCCATATGTGGCATAACAGCAAACCAGTGCTTAACAGTACTGGTTAAAAACAGTCTTGGTTGCCATTTTAGTTTTTTTATTTTTCAACGACGCGTTTCGCCTTATTTAGGCACCTTCAGGTTATCTTTTCTAGATGGACGCGAGAGGCACCCCAGATCTTGGGTGCCTCTCGCGTCCATCTAGAAAAGATAACCTGAAGATCCCTAAATAAGGCGAAACGCGTCGTTGAAAAAAAAAAAAAGCAACCAAGACTGTTTTTAACCAATACTATACTCTTTGGATTTAAACCCAATCCAAAATATGTGGAACCACTTCGTTGGGTTGTTCACGTCACGGATCCTCATCAGAGATACCTAGCGAATATGGCGACGGCACTGGAGTGAGCATGGCTCCAGATCCCTGTCACTACTTTCCAGAATCTCTTCGTATTCGCCTGGCAGTGATCAGCGGTGCAAAAGGTGATTATTCAGACTTTTGACAGGTGATCACATTACTGTGCCACGACGGTGTAAACAAAACATATGCATTGCGGAAAAAAAATTGTGACTCGTCTCGAACAGCGAAATAATAGCTGTAAATTTAAAATGGGACGGTCTTAGAGGTAACTCCTTGAGGAACATAGTAACAGTTTTGCTCTGTGCGTGCAAATGTTACAGCTACGTTCATGTGTCTATAGCTGTCTGGAACGTATGACAAAAAATTGATATGAGGGTGTGGCGTAAACAGGAGGGCATAGCAAATGAATCAAAAAGGATTAAAGTTAAACGTCCCGTCTGATGTCATTACAGATGAAGTAAACGCTCGAGTAAGGCAAGAATTGGGAGCTAAGTAAGCCTCATACCTTTCAAATAAATTAACGAAATGTAGCAGGGTAACGTCCTCGGCAAGGCGACCAATGTTAGATGTTGCTTACTGTGTATTATTAACCAACAGCGCTAACCATATCCGCTTGTTGTATGAACTCAAAAAGAGGGCAGAATTACAAACAGAATTTGTCACCTGTTGCTGCTAATCTTTTCGCTGTGTCCTCCATGAGATACTGGACACAGTGTGCACAAGACAGGCGCAATATGTTGATGTTCAAAATTAAAGCAACAGACCTTTATTTCCTCGTCTTGTGTCTTATTCACGGTATAATCATACAGACTCTCAATAGATGTCCGTACAATCGTGCTCTACACGGAAGGTGGCATTTCGGTCAACGACAACCACACCAGCGATGGCGTCAGAGCACTTCTCAGAAGCCGGGTAGTCCCATATGCACTATCGCTGTGTCACAGACGGGGCGGAATGGCACGAAGAAGACACCTAGCAGACTCTCTGCGTTGTAGGGTCATAAGAAGAACGGAAGTAGACAGTGGCAAAATGATGAGGCCCAATGACTTAATGTGTAGATGTACACGTTCCTGCTCTCTCCAGCCCACAATTTTGATGGTTACCTTTGGCAATGGGGCACGAATTTTGGTCACCTAAAGCCTGCAGTTGTGGTACTCGAGCAAAGAAAAACGAAATTCTACCTTAATGCAACAAGTTACGTGGCAATAAGCAAAAAGAATTTCAATTTCATTGATATGGAGACTGACGAAAGACTGTAACTTACCCCGCAGGACTGGTCTCGAGTAATGGGGTATACGAAGAACGTCGAACAGATATGGATCCATGAAGAACTGCTAGAGGAGCAAATCGAAGAGATGGTGATTCCTGACAGCCCAAAGAACCAGCTGACCAGGACAACACGCTGCTACGGGAAAGCCCGATCACCAGCGACGTGAGTCTTACTACTTTCGTGACCGTGATGGTCCACTCTAAGTAATTCTGCACGAACGTCAGTATGCTACCGACGTCTGTAGACAGATGTAAGAAAATTATACCTCAATGCACGCTGTGGATATGATTTTCTCTTCGGACACTTTGTACCCGACGATGTGTCGTATGCAAAATGCAAACTAATAAACGAAACCGTAGGTGCTAGGTGAATCCAGTATTTGTATCTGAGGGCTATCCACCACTTTGTAACATCTTAAAACCCGTCATATAAGCACCGTACTATCTATGAGGGCAGGCGAAAGGTTAGGGCTCTCGCACCATCGTGTGTCATTTCCCGTTACTATCATGTTGACATAATACCTACGAAACAGGTACGCCTTTGGCAATAACAATTTCAGTTAATTACAATATAGGTTTAGTAAGATGCCAGATCTCAATAATAGGGCAATACAAACAGGAAGGCCTTGATTAAAAAGTGTTTCAGCTAACCCATTTCCGAAATGCACTACTGGCAATTAAAATTGCTACACCACGAAGATGACGTGCTACAGGCGAGAAATTTAACCGACAGGAAGAAGAAATGTCATATGCAAATGATTAGCTTTTCAGAGCATTCACACAAGGTTGGCGCCGGTGGCAACACCTACAACGTGCTGACATGAGGAAAGTTTCCAACAGATTTCTCATACACAAACAGCAGTCGACCGGCGTTGCCTGGTAAAACGTTGTTGTGATGCCTCGTGTAAGGAGGAGAAATGCGTACCATCACGTTTCCTACTTTGATAAAGGTCGGATTGTAGCCTATCGCGATTGCAGTTTATCATATCGCGACATTGCTGCTCGCGTTGGTTGAGATCCAGTTACTGTTAGCAGAATATGGAATCGGTGGGTTCAGGAGGATAATACAGAACCCCGTGCTGGATCCCAACGGCCTCGTATCACTAGCAGTCGATATGACATGCATCTTATGCGCCTGGCTGTAACGGATCGTGCAGCCACGTCTCGATCCCTGAGTCAACATATGGGGACGTTTGCAAGACAACAACCATCTGCACGAACAGTTCGACGACGTTTGCAGCAGCATGGACTATTAGCTCGGAGACCACGGCTGCAGTTACCCTTGACACTGCATCACAGACAGGAGCACCTGCGATGGTGTACTCAACGACGAACCTGGTGCACGAAAGGTAAAACGTCATTTTTTCGGATGGATCGAAGTTCTGTTTATAGCATCATGATGGTCGCATCCGTGTTTGGTGACATCCCGGTGAACGCACATTGGGAGCGTGTATTCGTCATCGCCATACTGGCGTATCACCCGGCGTGATGGTATGGGGTGCCATTGGTTACACGTCTCGGTCTCCTCTTGTTCGCATTGACGGCACTTTGAACAGTGGACATTACATTTCAAATGTGTTACGACCCGTGGCTCTACCCTTCATGCGATCCCTGCGAATCCCTACATTTCAGCAGGATAATGCACGACCACATGTTGCAGGTCCTGTACGGGCCTTTCTGGATACAGAAAATGTTCGACTGCTGTCCTGGCCAGCACATTCTCCAGATCTCTCAGCAATTGAAAACGTCTGGTCAATGGTGGCCGAGCAACTGGCTCGTCACAATACGCCATTCACGACTCTTGATGAACTGTGGTATCGTGTTGAAGCTGCATGGGCAGCTGTACCTGAACACGTCATGCAAGCTCTGTTTCACTCAATGGCCAGGCGTATCAAGGTCGTTATTACGACCAGAGGAAGTTGTTCTGGGTACTGATTTCTCAGGATCTATGCATCCAAATTTCGTGAAAATGTAATCACATGTCAGTTCTAGTATAATATATTTGTCCAATGAATACCCGTTTATCATCTGCATTTGTTCTTGGTGTAGCAATTTTAGTGGCCAGTAGTGTAATAAAAGAAACCGTAGGTGCTGGGTGAATCCAGTGTTTGTTTCTGAGGGGTATCCACCACTTTGTAACATCTTAAAACACGTAATATAAGCACCGTACCATCTATGAGGGCTGAACCCTACAATTATGGATAGAGCGATGTAAGGCGAAAGGTTAAGTCTCACGTACCATCATGTGTCATTTCCTGTTACTGTCTTGTTGACGTAATACCTCTGAAACAGGTACGACTTTGGTAATCACAATTTAAGTTAATTACAATATAGGTTTAGTAAGATACCAGATCTCAATAATAGGGCAATGAAAAGAGAAAGGCATTGATAAATAATTCAGCTAATGTAATTGCGAAATAGCTCTTAATTTAATTAAGAGGGAATAGGGAGGCCTTCAATAATACCAGCTTCAGTTACGTAAAATTTTCCAAACGCAACAGACAGGCCTTCAATGATAAGAGCTTCAGTTAATTAGCAAATGCAAGAGAGACAGGCCTTCAATAATAACGGCTTGAGTTAAGTAAAATTACTAAATAGAAAACACCCAGGCCTTATTTAATACCAGCTTCAGTTAAGTAAAATTCACCAAATGCAAACAGGCAGGCCTTCAGTAATAAGAGTTATGACTTCAAAATCCAAAACATACCGAAGATCACGAATCGAAGCTGAAGCTTGCCAGTTCCAAAGGAAGCCCCGCATTCAGTAAAGCGAAACTGGCTTCAACTCTCTCATCGCTGTGCCACGTCTCAGAGCTGGCTGGCCAGGCTATGCACCAAGACGCCATTCTGAGTCATCCACGGATTCAAATCAGCCCACAGTTATTCCCACCAACCACTCGCCGGACTCCGTTCCGAAGACGTTTGCGCAAGTATTCAGCGTCCCGGGCGGACCTCTCAGACCCTCCTCCTCGCACCATTACCACTCCTCAACTCTCCACGCCACAAAATGCCCCGTCCGTCATCAACAATCTCGAGCAAAGATCTTAGTTGCCTCAGACCAGAGGGACCTCACACGACAGATCGAGCTAGTGGCGCCAAGAATTCGAAAGGCGACGCCACAACCTCACCACGACTCAAGCGCTCTGGAACTTTATGAAGGTATTGACGCATGCCCTCATGAACTGAACCACATTTTTACTAAGCAATGTCGTCAGGTGAGCCTGTTTCGCTCCTGAATGCTCCAGAGCGATAGGAATACTGCGAATGTACACTAAGGCAACACGTGCGGGTCAATTTGCTGTTGCTGCTCCTTATTTATGAAAATTTGCTGTATCTTCTTTCTTCTTCCGCATATCTGGGTGGAGGCTTAACAAAAGTTGATGATCGCTGCCTTTCTGTTTAGCTTTACTTTCACATATTAATTTTAAATTCGCTTTTCACCAGAAAGTTTTCGTTCGAATCGTCAGAATTTCTATCGCTGTGCTTTTTGGTAATGTAGAAGATTACGTTGTGGTTCTGTTGATAAGATAGGCAACACCTGGTCGGGAAGCAAATATTTCTCCTTCATCTTTTATGTAGTGATTTGAGCATACTAATTCAATTCTCATAATCTACATCCGTGGTGATCGTGGTTGTAGCAGCGTGTGCACCAGCGGTGAGCTACTACAAGCAGATAATTCCCCTGCAGACGGGTCAGTTGCTAGTCGCCTAGTACCACCTGTAGTCGCTCCGAATAGTTGCTTGCAATAGATGTTCCATAACACTGTTCGTTCTGGGATCGTTCGCACCACTGCAGTCGTAATCCCGTTTTCTCAATGTCGTGTGTAGTCACTTCCCGTAGACGAACAACAGTATAATTATGTCGACAACTAGTGAGCGTCCCCCTTGCTCACTTCCACTACAATTGCTCCTCTCCTTGTAGATTACCGATTTTTTTCTTAATTACCATCCTATAACGACCTATTGTGTGCGATTCGTTGGGCACAGTTGACTGAGATGTCACCATCAGTGTATTATATCCGTAGCTGGAAACAGCTATTGAATAGTAGCAATAAAATTATGCAACAAGATTAGAGTGAAATGATTATGATGTGATCAGTATTTAAATAAAGAGGTGTTGTTCAGCTGAACATAGTAATATGTTGAGTTAATTGTGTAATGAATCTTTTCATGGCCACATGCTATTGTCGAGTCAGTTCACAAGAAAGGAGATAAAATTTTAGATTCAATTTTTGACCCATCTCACTAGTGCCAGTATTTTCATAAATTTTAGAGAAAATGATGTACAACACATTTTTTCTCATTTTTTCGTACAGGAAAACATACTCAGTGACAAAAAGTTTGGATTTCTAAGAGGAATGTCAACTGAATGTGCTTTACTTACCTTGAAGCCGTCGGCACACGGACCGTGCTGTCGAACGTTAACGTTGAGCGTGCAAAGTTCAACGTGCTGCTGAACACTCAGGAACGATGCGACTTGTGCATACGGTACGTGGGCCCCAACGTGGTATACGCGATCGCAACGCACCCCAGCGGCAGTTGTGGGATGTTTCTAGTTCGTAAATCACACTGTTCACTCAGCGGGACCGCACAATTTCCCATGTTAGCTCTATTACAACGCACATTTCCTCCATCGTCAACGAAAAGGAAAGTACCATGTCCAATCAATAAGAACACAGGCTTATAAAAGTTCCATTACAAACAGTGCGGTACCAATTTGGAATACTTCCCCGCAAAAGCCGGCCGGAGTGGCCGTGCGGTTCTAGGCGCTCCAGTCTGGAACCGAACGACCGCTACGGTCGCAGGTTCGAATCCTGCCTCGGGCATGGATGTATGTGATGTCTTTAGGTTAGTTAGGTTTAATTAGTTCTAACTTCTAAGCGACTGATGACCTCAGAAGTTAAGTCGCATAGTACTCAGAGCCATTTGAACAATTTTGAACTTCTCCGCAAAAAATAAACACTATTTCATCATTCCCACATTTTAGTAAAACCCCAAGTCAGTCTTACTTAATCACTGTTCCTACCCAGAAGCAGATTCTTTACAACATGTCAATTACGAAGCGTAAAAGAAAAAGGAGCAAAATATCTTTATACAAGTAGAGCAACCTGTCCTGTAGATTAAGCCAATCGAAGTCACCCCTCAAAAAAAGGTGAACTTATATTTAGATAACATCAAATATTATAGTATATAATTATATTAAACTAATAATTAAAGTATCATAACCTAACAAAAACGCGAATGTTAGGAAAAAAAATTTGGAAGTCTTACGACGCGAACCACCACACCAACAAACATACGACTACAAGCTAGTGACGCAACTTTTTTTTTTTTTTTTTATTAACACTTTGTTGATCTCATGTTGCTCTATTTTGTTCGTTGTATATGTTCGGCGCGGACATCTCATGACATCCGTTCAGGTAGTTTGTTGATTCGTTCACTTAGTTTTTTTTTATTACAGAGGGTAGCTAACCGTCTGACCGAACTCGCTGAGCTACCGTGCCGGCTACTCAATACGCTAAACCAACAACCCACCAAGAAAGTGTAATCATAGTATGTTACCGCTGGCAGAAAACCTTATCGTAGATATGTTACTAGTTGAAATTAAGTCACAATAAATTGTACCAAGAACAATGCGTTTTGGGTGGATCTTCAGTGTGTCGCTGACTTCTAATAGCCTACTCTCATAATACGCAAGTTACAATAATTCTTTTCCCATGAATATGATGTTTCTCATTATTTTATTGGAACGAATCACACAGTTAACAGCGGGTTTTTCAGTGATTCTCAAGTTGCTGTTGCTCACAAACGGCATATATACATATAAGCTTGAAATGAGTGCCAATATGGCGCCTCACAACTCTGTACTGAAGGGAGACGGCGTGCGTGTGACGTAGATGACGTTGTGCCATCTCATTGGTCAACGCTCAGACGCACGTTCAGAATATCTGACATACCAGATATTGCTCTGCACGTTCGAAAAGACTCCCGAACGTGCTATTCCACGCTATGACGTCAGAAACTCGGCACGCTCAACGCTCACCGATCGGCTGCACGGTCCGTGTGCCGACGGCTTAACGAACTATATATTAGAACCAATAAACCATAAATTACTAGCACTGGGAATAGATTGTGACTTACAAGGGAACCTCCCCTTCGCACCCCACTCAGATTTAGTTATAAGTTGGCACAGTGGATAGGCCTTGAAAAACTGAACACAGATCAATTGAGAAAACAGGAAGACGTTATGTGGAACTGTGAAAAAATAAGCAAAATATAGGAACTGAGTAGTTCATGGGAAGATATACAACATTAAGGACATTGGGAACGCCAGAGCGCCGTGGTCTCGTGGTAGCGTGAGCAGCTGCTGAACGAAAGGTCCTTGGTTGGAAACAAGCTGTCCACAAAGCGGGAAATTGTGGACCACGTGGAAAACCATTTCGAAAAGCTCTTCAGAAGCGAAGAGACGGACGATGCCGAAACGGCAGACATCCTGCTGGAGACACGTCGGCTCTTGACCAATCAAGATCGGGCGTTACTGACCGAAAACGTGACGGAGGATGAGATGAGAGCCATCCTCAAAGACAGCGCAAACGGCAGAGCACCAGGAGCCGACGGCATCCCCAAGGAATTCTACAGCCAGCTCTGGGACCAAGTAGGAACACATCTGACAGAAATGGTGAACGAAATCCTAAACGGGATAGCAGTACCAGCCTCCTTTCTGGAAGGGACGGTAATCCTTCTCCCAAAAACACAGGCAGCGAAACACATCGAAGAGTTCAGGCCCATAATTTTGCTGAATGCAGATTACAAGATTGCCGCGAAATGCCTCGCAAATAACATCAAGACTGCGTTAATGAAGGCGATCAGCCCGTGGCAAACGTGTGCAGTGCTCGGCAGGAGCATATTCGACGCCGCCTGCGCATACAGAGATGTAATTGCGCACGCCGCCACCAGCAGAACGACCGCAGCAATAATTTCTATTGACTTCCACAAGGCTTTCGACAGGATCAGCCACCGATATCTCCTGCAAACGTTAACCAAACCCGGATTCGGACAAAAATTCACCGACATTATAAGAAACTTTCTAAAGAACGCCACATCGATGATAACTGTAAATGGATGGACAACAAAAAGGTTAAAACTAGGCAAGTGAGTAAGGCAAGGCTGCCCGTTGTCCATGGCCCTCTTCGCGGCAGCGCTTGATCCACTGCTACGTAAACTGGCTGCAAGCCTGCACGGTTACCAAATCGGGCAGCAGAAGGTCACATGCATGGCCTACGCCGACGATGTGGGAATCTTTGTCAACAACGAGCAGGAGATAGACGAAATAGAACCGATAATCAAAACATTTCAAAACGCATCGGGAGCAAGGGTCAATCCCAGAAAAACCGTGCTGCTCCCCATTGGCAACGGAAGTCTGACCATCAACAGGGAGTGGTATCGAGTAACTGAGACCCACAAAACACTAGGGATACTCATCCAAAAATGCCCACTAAAGATGGCGACACAGAACTGGCGAACAACCCTACATACAATACGAGGGCTCGCCAGGACTCACTCGAGTAGACATCTAACATTAGGACAAAAAGCAGAATTGATCAACACAATGATCCTGTCGAAAGCCTGGTACGTGGCACAGATATTGAGTGCACCAACAGAGATCGCTCGAGCGATACAAGGAGCCGCCTACTACCTGCTGTGGAGGCGGGAAATATTCAAAGTATCGCAGGCGACGTGCTCACTGAAGAAGGAGGAAGGAGGGCTGGGGCTGGTGGACGTCAGGACAAAGTGTGCTGCGCTGCTGCTCCACTGAGCAATCCAAATGGAGGGCAAAAACAAAGACAGCATCACGGCCTGCCTAATAAACATCTACAGGCCACGATCAGAAGAAGCGCCGGTAGACACCAGTCACATACCGTTTAAGATGCGACACATCAGGCAACTGATCCTCGATAAAAGTTACGCACTGCCCACCGTAACAAACCCGCAGCTAAGGACGGCGAAAAACATCTACGGCGCACTAAGAGGGCAAACACACAGAACAAGAATCGAGATAAAATCTCAAGACCACGACTGGCCAGTCGTCTGGAGAAATATCTCAGAAAAAGTAATACCGGAGCACGCCAGATCTACGTGGTACAAAGTAGTGCACAACACCGTACCGACGAGAGACTGGCGCGAATCCGGATAAAAGAATCGCCCAATTGTGAAACGTGCAACGAAAAGGACACTGTAGAGCACCGTTTCCTATGCAGGGCAACCAGCAACATATGGGAGACAAGCAAGAAGATAATAGCCCACATGAACAGAAGCGACCCAAGAAACATCCAAGTCACGGCTCTCACCGTCCCTGACGCGAAACCGTTCCCTAGGCCAAAACGAACGGCCACGATGTGGATACTCGCCATGACTGCACACGCAGTCATTGCCAAAAAGCAGTCAGACAGCGTGCAGTTCCTCACGGACTTGTGGGAAGAGCACAAGAGGGCAAAACAACGCGCTACATATCGTCAGACTTTCCACAACTTCCTGGAGATCCCGCTGACCGCCGTCTTCAGGGACGCCCTGTCTGCCGCCACGTGACGTGTCTGCCACCGCCACCGCCGTTGCTTTTTATTTAAAAAAAAAAAGTGACAGTGAAAAGCGATCGAACGCGTAAAAGTTTACAATATAGTGTCAATATAACCGTAGCTCCGAGTGTCCTTTTGTCTTTTGTGTTTTTGTGTGTTTTTTTTTGTTTTTTTTTTGTTTTTCTACCTTCCATCGTGTGCAATCGAGAGGTGTGCGAAACTGTGAGTACCACAAAACTATTACAGGCCTATCAGTACAACAAACTAGTGATTCACATGCTTATATATGTCTGTCTTGCCACCACGAATAGTTTCCTCCTTTCAGTCTTGCTCACTCTCACGCACCACCGATAGTAAACTAGCTCTAAAATTGCACTATATAATGCTCCCTAGTGAATTGCTCTTTGCTCAATCGAAAAAAATAGGTTTAATAATTCGCTAAAATAGTAATGTCCTTTTTCTTTTGTCATGGATTGTTTAATATGTTAAGATAGTTTTTCATGAGGGTTTCCCCTTTGGATACCACTTTATTCATCAAACAAGAGCTGACAACTGATACACTCGTTAATATTTCTATCAAACTGATTTCATGCCTAGTGCATGTCCCACTAAGGTCTCGTTTTTCAAGACCCAACGTAAAATGCCTCCCCCTTGTTTTCTAACACAAGATTTAATAAGAGGATAGTAATTACACAACATTATTTTAAAATGAATAGAGCACATACTCAACTCAAAACATCTACGAAAATAATAACAATAATAATACCATAACTAGTAATAAGTAAAATTCCGTAAAATAACTTTGTTTTCTTATATACTAATTATTCTCTGCAAATAACTAGATCGTACAATCAATGCTTACTCCAAATTCACTCTGCCATACGTATAAATGTTGCGTACAAAGGCTCAGAAAAGCTAAATTACCAAACTACAACAAAAACGGTGCAAGAAACAACGAAAAAACCTCTGACTGACAGACTTTCGAAAAATATTAAAAAAAATAAAAATATAAAAAAAAAACACCAAATAAAATAATTACCTGGACAGTACAGTAACAGAAAAATAAAAGCAAAGAATGGATTGTCTCGTCTTTACAAGTAAAATGTAAACTGTATTTTGTAAAACGAAATTGTTATTTTGTAAATAAAAGTCTATATACGTTAAAAAAAAAAAGGTTCAAATCTTCCATCGAGTGAAAAGTTTAATTTTTTATTTTCAGTTTATGTGACAAACTCTTATGTTTTCATCACTTTTTTGGGCGTGATTATCACATCCACAAGAAAACCTAAATCGGGCAAGGTAGAAGAATCTTTTTACCCATTCGCCAAGTGTACAAGTTAGGTGGGTCGACAACATATTCCTGTCATGTGACGCACATGCCGTCACCAGTGTCGTATAGAATATATCAGATGTGTTTTCCTGTGGAGGAATCGGTTGACCTATGACCTTGTGATCAAATGTTTTCGCTTCCCATTGGAGAGGCACGTCCTTTCGCCTACTAATCGCACGGTTTTGCGATGCGGTCGCAAAACACAGACACTAAACTTATTACAGTGAACAGAGACGTCAATGAACGAACGGACAGATAATAACTATGCAAAAATAAAGACAGTAAAATTTTCACTCGAGGGAAGACTTGAACCAAGTACCTCTCGTTCTGCAGCTGCTCACACTACCACGGGACCACGGCACTGCCGCGCTCGCCTTCTCCAAGATGTTGCCTATGTCGCCCGTGGACTACTCAGTTTGTATATTTTGCTTATTTTTTTCATATTTCCACACAACTTCTTCCTGTTTTCTCAATTGATCTGTGTTCAGTTTATCAAGGCCTATCCGCTGTGCCAACTTATAACTAAATCTGAGGGGGGTGCGATGGGGAGGTTCCCTTGTTAGTTGCGGCTTTTGATTGTGTGTGCCATGGTCCCAACGCAAAAATTAAAGTATTACGGACTAGTGAGCACTGCAGTTTCACGGTGTTTGTATCTCATATAAATGAAAGAAAGCTGTGTGTATAAATTCTATGTCGACCACATACCGATAACCACACAGAATTTCAAGCAGTCAAGCATATCGTAACACAAGTTTCGATTTTAGATCCTCTGTTGTTTCTAATACACATAAATGGTCTTCTGCTTCCAATTTCCGAAGATGAAATTTTTTGTACTTTTTTCAGATGATACAAGTATAAGAATAAAAAATAGTACCAGTCTCGTTACTGCTCTCATATTGGCTCCAGAAGAATGGGGTACGAAGCTGAGGAAGGAACAGGTTTCCTGTGGCACTTATTGATGATGACATCATTGATAAGGCTTATTGTTTTATATTATTTTTCAGATGATACAAGTATAGGAATAAAAAATAGTACCAGTCTCCTTACTACTCTCATATTGGCTGGAGCAGGATGGGGTACGAGAATGAGGAACTAATGGGTGTTCTGTGGCAGTATTGGAACAATGCCAGTCCCATTCCATTCCCGGTACCATTCCAAAGTACCGTTATCCATGATGGCGGCCATGGCGTACAGACACACCCCCCCGCCTACATATACGCGCTAGGCATGAAATGTTTTCATAACACCGCCACCATTCCAAAGCACCGTTATTCGACAACAACAAGGTCGCACCCAGTGTACCCACCACGTGGTGCGTGTCTAGTCCCTATTGCCGTGGCACGGTGCGAGAGAGAGAGAGAGATAGCGTCATCTCTCTATGTCACAACCCTGCGCCTACATACACACGCTAGGCAGGACCTATATAAATCAGTGCACGGCCCACCTCACCCTCACACTGCTCGCATACTTCGTTCGTCCATTACTTGTCACGTCTTCGTAATTAAACGTGCAAAATGAAGCGTTCACGATCCACCAGTGGCAGCATCAGCAAACGTGCTCATGTGGACGAAGTTCCCTCGTGGTTCTCGTCTGCTGTCCCACTCGTCGTCAGCTGGCCAGTCACCGCCACAAAGTGTAACTGCACTCACTAAGGATACGATATTTTATATATGATTACTTATTGCCTAAGCCACTTCCTCTTACGTCATCACGTACAATACATTACAATTATTTTACAGAAATACATTTCTTAAACAAAATTTTCAAAACAAAATTATAAAAACAATTATGATGGTCTGTTCCTGTGGATAAAATAATAGTTTATTGATTTAGTCATCCCATCACCACATGGTCTCTAACTACTAATTTCTCTATTTCTACTTTCTACAGTTGACGTCAACATGCTACTACTACATGCCGTGACCTTTTATAGTAAACTCCTTTCCCTGGCGTCGCTCAGTTGCTGCTATTATCTGTGAACAATTAAAATCTTTTGTTGCACATTATTGTGGGTTACTGTAACTCCGAATTTCTCCGATACCCCTTTGATGTTGTGCTTGTTTGACTGGTTATGGCATTGGTCTTCCGCTCCTAGTCTGCTTCTGTCTGTAACGGTAGGCTCAATTCAACGTCATGCTTATCTGTTGAACAAAACAAGAGTTAATTTTGCACGTTACAAGAAGTAAAAATCGGTGATAGTGGTCAAGGTTCATGGCTGGACTTGACAGCATCTATCTTTTGTGGTGACCTTCATTATCATCCTTTAAACTGACTGGCGTCTTGTTTTAGCGTCTCTGCTTAACTCAAATAGTTAAGCCCAGACTCGGCTAGCGTCGCTAATACGTCTCTACAACACTCCTACGGCCCAAATCATCAATAAGCTCTGTCGATCACGCTATTGCGTGCGACTAGCCACCTGATTTACGTCTTTCAATGACGGCTCAAAACTCGCCTTTTCACACAACATCTTCATCGCACCCGTTACGAATTATCAATGTTTGGTGCGTCCCTATCGCCTAATTTCGATTGACTGGCCACCGGATAATCGTTTTGATCACCGTACTCACACTATCAACACAATTGAGATAACAGGTGCGTCTCGAACACTACTGCGTCGGACAGACCACCTCATAATTATCACCCGAAACACACACAATCGCCATACGCCGATAACGCAACGGGTGGGTCCTGAAAACTACCGCGTCGGACATCATACCCTGCACTCGTCTCAAGAAACGCAACACATTCGGTGGGACGCAATATCCACCTACCACATCACAACACGCTCAACACACCCCAAATCCATCCACCACAGATCCAGATTTTGTCCTGAAAGTTCTCCTGTCCAATAGCCTTGCCATAAAATTTTGTATAGGAAGTTATCTACATAAGATAACCCCTTCTATAATTAATCTAATACTTCTAAATATTGTTTGTGTCATAGCTGAAGCAAATTTTCTATACTAAGCGACCCAGTGGTCCCCATACAACAAAATTTAACATCAAACTCATAATATACACACAATCCATACCAAAATAAGACAAGCACATGAAAAATAGGAAAATAAATACACACAACATAGAACAAATAATCACAAAACACAAATAAAACACTGCCTATACCAATACAAATAAACATTGCCAACAAATCACAAAAATCTAATCTAATTATACACTACTTTGTTCCCGGCCGCGTTCTTCCGCTGCCGAGTGTGCCGCCATAGTCATTCTTGTCTGTTTTGCGCAGTTTGCGTACGGCCAGGGTTCCCCGGACGTATTTTGATTATTTGTGCAGGTTCTGGATTGCGGTCTTCAGTCGCTCTCCAGTTCTGCACTGGTTGATCCCTTCCATTTTGATTGGCTGGGTTCCAGTTGTTATTACCCTGGTTCCACCTACGTTCCTGTGGCGAAAAATTTTTGTCCTCTATTATCGCGCCACTGTGGGTTGTTTCCCCTATTGTTACTGTTACCGGCATAGTTATTCCTCATCTGGTTTCTGTTTCTCTCTATATTCGCGTCTTGGCCTTCCTCATGCGGTTCCCTTTGCTTCTTCTTCTCGCCCACCTCCTGCTCTTATAGGCAAACTCCAGTTCCCTAAGAATTCCCTTAAATGCTTCTACTTCATTTCCGCATCTGCCAGATAGCGTCTGCTGATATGTAAGTGGCAACTTCATATAGCATACGCGTATAATCTCTCCAGGGCTGCACGGTTCGTCCAGATACTGATTCTTTTTCAGGATGTTCTATAAAAATTTCACAACACTTCGGAAACCTGAGCTCTCGAAGTCGCGTGTCATAAGGATTTCTTGTTTAATTCTGCTTTGGGTCTCCTTTGACCAATATCTGCTCATAAATGCGTCGCGGAACTCTTGGTATGTTCTGGAACCTTTAGCAACACTACGCAAACTTTCTGCTGATGCACCTTCCAAGTGCGCACACACAAAGTCAAGTTTGTACATTAACGGCCACTGTGGTGGTAACGTTAGATCAAACTGTCCAATGAACGTTTTTGGATGTAACGTATTATTATCTTCCTTATAGTGCTAGAACTTGTGTACCGACAGAAAGTGTTTATAATCAAACTGCCTAGTTTCATCTTTCTGCGGTGGCGTTTCGGTGTTTTCATAAACTACCTCCGTGTGCGCCTCCTGGATATCCTGTGGCTCTTGCAAGTGCAAGGTGGATCGCCTAAGCGGGTAGCAATTGCTTGCGCCAGTTGTTCTGCTACTGAACTCCGCCTCCGGCAAATCACTTACTACACGCGGTACCTCCGTACGTGTGACTCGCGGTTCATAGCAGCCCTGACGTTCTAACGGTCTGGTTTCTAGCATGCGTGCTTCATTATCACGTCGGTTCACAACTCCTGTGACAGATACTGTGTCCCGTTGCCGTACTTCCGAGGTTACCTCTTCTGTGGATACCGCCTGAATATCCATGTTGTCCGTTGACGTCATGCGCTCTGTTCGTTCCCGAAAATAGCTGTTTTCTCTTTCGAATTCCGCTGCCGCTAATTCGTGTAATCTGTCGCTGCTTCCTCTCATGACTGCCATTCTGTCAACCCCTGTTGCGCCCTGAACTGTCTCTATTAAGCGCGCCTTAGCCCTCGTAATCATCTATGTTTCCTTACCCACTATCGCTATACACTAACAAAACTTTACACACAAAATACACACTATAATCATTAACTCCCAACACCTCTACAATATTCACAAACAGGTTACCCAACAAATCCCACAAATCTTCCCGATCTCTGCGGATCCTATTCCTAACCAATTACTCTCATTATTTCCCTAATCCATAATATTTATTCAATCTGTGACAAAACAAAGAACACGAAACAACACATTTGTAACGACCCCTTAGAAAAATTAATGAATTACTGTGCTGATAAACCTCTTACATTATTTGCTTTTCAAACATCTGAGCAAAACTGAACGTACTTAGACATTCACTAAAGTGACACACAATATTTTTAGCGCAACGCAATCTGACTTTCAGTAATCCCTACAAAAGAATGGCCCTGACTAACATTAACCTATACCTTTCACAAATCACTTACCTCACAAAAATCTTCTTTACTCGAACTACTGCAATACAACAAGCGCCACTACTGCTAGCTAAATAATTCAAACTACTGAAGACACTAACTACTGATAGGCATAGTTGGCAAATGAAAGATTTTGACAGAGAACAAACAATGTATTAACTTTAGCAGTGTTCAAAAGTCATAATATGTATAGCAGTTCATGACATCCAGTCTTACAAATTTACTGTCTCTGATGGACACATGTCCAGATCATCCGCTCTCAAAACTCCACCATTTCTCTCCCCACATCCACCACTGCTGGCGGCTCACCTCCAACTGTGCAACGCTACGCGCTGTTAACAACCAGCTGCCCAACACTGCAATAGCAAACAACAATGCAAACAAGCCACAGACTGCACACAGCACAGCCAGTGATTTTCATACAGAGCGCTACATGGTGTTACCAATAAAACAACCTAAACAGCCTACTTACACAGTAATCCCAACAACAACAAATTAACGACGCGCCAGCAATACATACAAACAATGAAACAAATACACAGCATAAATACACAAACACAAATATAAAGAATTTACCGCGCACAAATAACTGCCGCCGTGATTACTGATCAGAAGATTACAGCTGTCTACACATCCTAGGCAGGGTCAGCCACGTAGAAGGGGTTTCTTTCAATAAAATGCAAGTTAGGGACCCTTGTCTGGCGTGAGGTCAGTCGTTTGACGGCGCGTTTCGGGGCGGGCCCGCCCGTTGCCGGCGCGCCGTAGGGCACGGAAGCTCGCACTGGGGCGTATCGCTTTCCAGTCGGGTGTGCCGCGGCAGTCCTCACAGGGGAAGTGAAGCGTCTCTCATAGCCTCTCCTTCCCAAGTGGCTCTTTCCGCCTTCCCGTGGTGCCGGACGTTAAGCTTGGCATTCTGCCTTGCGACAAAAGGGAGAGCTGCGACCCAACCCGATGCGAAAGCGAAGGGTGCGTGGCACAGGGGGAGCTGTGTCGAGGGACCGAACATCAGTCCCTTTCTGTTCGCAGGGCACAGACCAGCAGGTGCTCTGCATGCCGGCGACCTCGTTTGTCGGCGTGGGATCACGGCGCGAGTCGGCAAGGGTGCTTCGCCGCGCCCCTGGGTAACCGGGGCGTGTTCTGCCAAACCCAGGAGGTGGTGACATCGCCTGGGCTAGGTTAGATGGGCCCAGACCGCTGAACGACTGGGGGACCTACCCACCACCTGAGTAGGAGTGGGTCCATGGCCTTCTGGTGGAAACTCGGGCAAGTAGGCGGCGAAGGGCGAGGGGTGCATCCGCCTCTCCGGAGTGCGGGGTGCAGTTGCCGAGGAGCGTCGTGTGAAATCGTCGACGACGTGGCCGTCGATGGGGACCAGTGCGCTGGCGACGGCGCGCTGAACCTGGCAGCTCTGGAGTGCCCTTGACCTAGGGGCGAGGTTGGTGGGCGAGCTGCAGTAGTCCCCCCCCCCCCCCCCCATGCCAGAGGAGCCGGTCCGGGGAAAGAGACGGGCTCCCAACCTTTTATCACTCGTTATCATCATGGCTGAACAGGAAACGAGTGATTCGAGTGCTATTTCGAGGGCAAGTATGTCTACTGTCCCTTCCTCGCAGGAGGAAGTGGGACACGACGATGAAAATGTTTATGACAGACATTGTCGTATTAGTCAAATATTAGACTCCAGCATCAAGAACGGAAAAATAAGCCAGGCTGCAGTTACAGCAATAAAGAACGAGCTCGCTGCCTGGGCTATCGCAAACGCCAAGCTTGAGGGACGTCTTGAAGAGCTGGAGAAGGAAAATGCTAGATTAAGACAACAGCCAGCCAAGACATGGGCCGGGGTGGTGGCGCAACCCGCCACAAAAGCCCAAACAACTAAAGAAACAATTGCGAAGATCTCAAAAAGGCCAGACACGGCAATCTTTTTAAGACCCCTGCCTGGTCAGACAATTAAAAAGGTACAGGAGATCTTTACAACAACAATTGACCCAGCAAGGGACAAAATAAAAATAAACAAAGTTAAAGCCACAAAAAATGTAGTTGTTGTAGATCTCGCAACAGAAGAAGACAGGGACAAAATACTAAATAATTCCAAACTCAATAAGGCCATTAAATGTGAACCTCCCAAGAAAAGAAATCCTCTGGTAATACTGTATGATGTACCTGTGGCATTAACTGAAACCGATATCTATGAAACGATGTATAATCAAAATTTTGAAGATATAGAATGGGAAACATTCAGAAACGAATTTAAGTTGCGTTTCAAAACGGGACCTCGGGAACGCGATGTTGTCCATCATGTGGCCGAGGTCCCCGGCAAGATGTGGAGAAAACTTACCGCTATGGGGAGAATCTATATTGGATTTCACGCAATTAATGTTAGGGACTATCTAGTAGTCCCCCGATGCCACAACTGTGGTGATTTAGACCACGTCCATAAGCATTGTGAAAGGAAGCCGGCCTGCTCCAGGTGTGGGGCTGAGGACCATACAAGAAAAAACTGCAATAAAAACGCAACCTGCATTCCTTGTACCAAAAGGGGAAGGAAACCATGCAATACCACTGGGAGGAACTGCCCGACGTACAGGATGCTAGAGCAGAGACTAATCTCTCGAACTGATTATGGCTGAGGCTACACCTGAACTCAGGAAGCCTAAAAGGAAATCCCCAAGCAAGAGGCTGAGGGACGCTCTGAGGGCAAACAAATTCAAAGAATTCTTACAAAAAATCACGCAACCACGATCCTTGGTGATAATAATGAAAGATGTTTGCGTACAGACTGACCCATGTGAAGAAGACGTTCCCTCTCCTCCTTGCTGGGGACCTGGGTCGAAACAAGAGCATTCTCGACCACACAGGCATCCTGTACTTGGGAGTTCACAATTACACAGTGAAGAAGTAGTAACCACCAAAAATGTCCAGTATAATGAAGTGAGTAGCTCAAACCCATCCTCTGACTCACCATCCCGGGGTGTACTGGGAATTGATCCCCAACGAATATACCCCAACCTGGAGCATGCTCTGCAGCTATCAAGACTAGAGGAGCTGGCAATCCTCACAACTGCACTGAGACACGTGGTACGTGTCGGCCACGAGTATGGTAGAGATGTCACCTTTCCAGTAATGGAGGCGGTAGACAGAATCCACCTCAAGACAATGAATCTCCCCACCGACTTCGGAGCCCTGCGAGAACTGGTTAAAAAGGTCTTCGAAAGAAGAAATGAGAAGTTTGACTTGGATGAACTATATTGTCAATCAGTGATAACAAATGGCAGAGTAGCCCACGACTGGTCTAAAAACTGGCCAGAATCACACATTAATACCTACTACCCACGTGAGCCAACTAAACGTGGGTCAAATAAACACTCACAATAGTAAACTAGTCTTGCAGGAACTGCGGAGGGTGGTGGAGGAGAAGAGTCTAGATGTACTCTGTTTACAGGAACCGTACTCCCACGCGGGACGGATCCCATTCATGGATGCCAATTGGCAAATTATACACTCTATTATAGAGCCTAAAGCTGCAGTTGTAATTATTAATAGATCAATTAGAGCCACAGTCCTTGCGCAATTCTCAGGCGAACACTGCAATGTCGTGGAACTTCAAACACCTACAGGAGTGATTTACATCTGCAATATATACTTTCAATATGGTAGAGGAATAGACGAGTTTTTAGAGTTACTTACACAAGTTGCCACGGCATTGCGGGGACGCAGAATGCTCGTAACGGCAGACATAAACGCAAAGTCCCCCCTGTGGTTCAGTGGCACGCACGACGATCGAGGGTTAAAAGCTGAGGAGACTATCATGGCACTGCAACTGGTGGTTGCCAACCAACAAGGGAACCCCCCCACCTATATTGGCGGAGGGGGAGAAGGCACAAATATTGACGTCACTTTAGTGACACCAAACCTGGCTACAAAGGTTGACAACTGGAAAGTGTGGGACAAAGCAACCACCAGTGATCACAACCTAATTACATTCATCATTGGGGAAAGGGAGTGCCACTGGGACATAGGGTGGGAGCTGCAGCTTAACTACAACAAGACTAACTGGGACCGTCTCGCGAGGGAGTGCAACATTCCGACATTGCTGGAGGGTGACGAAAACGTGGAAGAATGCGCCAAAGGACTGGTACAGGCGATCACCAGGGCGGTGCGAGCTGCTGTACCAACCAGGAGGAGAGCCGTAGCGGCCACCCCCACACCATGGTCGAACGAATTGGGACAGATGCGACAGGCTGTAAGGAGGTCAAGGAGGTACTACCAGCGGAGTGTCGTCTGGAGAGAAAAACAAAGATGGCTGCAGATCTATCGAGAGAGCAAGGAACAATTCCAACAGGAGTTAAGGGCAGTCAGACTCAGAAGTTGGGAAAATTACGTAAATAGCCAACTGGCTACAGACCCATGGGGAGTCCCATACAAACTGGTTCGAGAGAAGTTAAGGTCATCTATGGTGTTATCCACCGTCAGGGACGGGGACCGAATGACGGGCACGTGGCAGGAAACTGCTGAGGCCCTACTTCGGGTCCTGTTGCCTGACGATGTGGAGGAAAATGAGACAGAAGAACAAAAAAGAATAAGGACAGAAGATCAAAGGGACTACAACAATAACATCAGAATCTACCCCTTGTCTGAGGAGGAGGTTGCTGCCCAGATCAAGGCCCTCAAAAGGGGAAAAGCTCCTGGCCCAGACGGCATCACTGCGGAAGTGGTGCAATTCCTTGCCCTGCAGCTCGTAGCTCCTCTCACTAAGTTATACAACGAGTGTCTGAAACTCGGGAAATTCCCAGAAATATGGAAAAAAGCTAACATAATTATCATTAAAAAGAGTCCAGACAAGGATCCCACAGAAATTAAATCGTACAGACCTATCTGCTTGTTAGATGTACTGGGCAAACTTTTTGAGAGGCTACTGGCAGACAGACTGACAGCACACCGCATGCTGTGCGGGATGAGTGACAGGCAATTCGGCTTTCGGTCTGGGCGTTCTGCGTCTGACGCAATCGCCCTGGCTGCCGAGGTCTGTGGCTCCACCCCGCACAAGTATGTCGTCGGCATCATGGTAGACATCAGTGGCGCCTTCGACAACCTGTGGTGGCCCTCACTCTTTTCCTGCTTGCGGGAGAAGAACTGTCCAGGGCCGCTATATGGCTGTCTGAGGAGCTATTGTGCAGACAGGGAGGTCTGGCTATCGGCCCCTAGCGGCACAGTCAGGAAGACTGTTACCAAAGGATGTCCTCAAGGCTCTGTCCTAGGACCTCTCTTTTGGGACATTAATATGGAGCCATTACTTGAAGATCTAAAGAACTGTGACGATGTGCTAGAGGTCATAGCATACGCTGACGACCTCCTCCTGCTGGTCGGCGGCAGAAGCCGCGAGGATTTAGAGCCGAAAGTGGATAGAGCCATAACTATTCTCACATCGTGGTGCCATAAAAGTAAGATGACGATTGCACCCAACAAATCCACATACCTACTCCTCAAAGGCCAATTGGCCAGAAACCCCACAGTAAGAATAAATGGCATACCAGTCCTTCGGCGCCGCGAGGCCCGATACCTGGGTGTAATCATCGACGAGAGGTGGAACTTTGCATCACATATAGACACCGTATCTCAGAAATCCCTGGTTTTATTAAACAATCTCATCGGAATTGGACACAAGCGGTTTCACCTTCCACCTAATCTAATCAAGTTATACCACAATAGCATACTAACCTCAATAGTAGGATACGGATCAGGAGTCTGGGCACACAGACTCACGAGGGTCATGCCTGCCATGGCCATAAGAAGAGTGCAGCGAAACATGATTTTACGTTCAGCAGGAGCCTATAGGACAACACCTGGGGGAGCGCTGTTAGTGCTAATGGGAATCTGTCCATTAGACATAAAAATTCGTGAACAGGCTGCCTGGTGCTGGGTAAAGAAGGATAACAGGGACAAAATTAGGGAGATACTTGGGGTGTACGCAGGGGACAAATATACCATCAAAAAGAGAGGGATAGAACTGTGGCAAGAACAATGGAACAACGAGGATACAGGTCGCAGAACATACGAGTTGCTACCGGATATAGAAGAAAGATTAAAACTTACGTTTTTCACGCCTACGAGAGGAATGCTGCACTTTCTTACTGGACATGGACCATACCCAACATACCTATGTAGGTTTGGGAAGCAGGCTACACCAGCGTGTGACTGTGGTGCAGTGCAAGGCACCCCAGAGCATGTGGTGTATGAGTGCCACCTCTTCGATGATGTAGCCCAAGAGCTAACACAACAACTACCAAACAACAACACGTACCACTTATTAAGACATGACAACACCTTTGATACCTTAAACAAACTCACAAATGAAATATCAAAAAAGATAATTAAGAACTTTTTAAGGGACAATCGCCACTAGAAACCAAAACTTTCACCGACTTTGACTAGTGTACCCTTCCTGTACCGCCGGGTAAGGATTGGCCAGCCGCTTCACGGCTGGAATCCGCCTTGTCCTGGATTAGGAGGGAGGGGGGCACAAAAATACCGGACTAAACGCACACCGATCATGACTAATATAATTAGAGTAGATGTAGAAGATAGGACAATACCGTAGAATAGACTGCAGCGACACCAAGTTAAGGGCCAGCCCAGTGCCAGGGGCATGCCCACTGGGATTAGCTCAGTGGGCCAGGCCAACAACCAGTAGGTTTATAGTAGCACTGGCACACTTGTAATCGCTGCAGGTAGTACGTAGTTTCCTCGTAGACTAAGTAGTTAGAGCCTCATAGTGGTAAGATTAGAGTAAATAATAATAACAATAATAAAAGATACCTGTAGTGTGAAATTAATAGCTGCATTTTCTATGTATCATTATTAGGACCCACTAATGTAGTCAGGTAGTGGGTTATCATGTATCATGTAATGGATTTAATAAAGAAGATTTTAAAAAAAAAAAAAAAAAAAAAAAAAAGTTAGGGACCCTAGGCAGGTCAGCCAAATGTCGGTGGTTTTAACAAGAATGATTTTACTTGTTCACTTTGCCTACTGGATCGGGTTGTTGGATCTGGCTGAAGGCCTGTTATGAGATCCAACCTGTTGATTAAAACTGCCCCTTTACTAATTTTGATTAATATTTAATAATTAAATAGTGTTCAGGGAACTGATCACTACTAAACAAACAAGGATAGCATTGAACACATTTATTTAACAATAACCTTCCTAACATCAAAGTGAGCAGAGACATACCTTTATAATTGATAAAATGAAGCTAGTAATGGCAATGGCCCTTAAATTCCAGAACTAACTCTTAAGGTCGATAAAATACGTCAGACAAACCTACTTCAATTCCCAAATTTTCAGTAAGAGCGTGGCTGGAAAACTGAGCTCTGGTAATCACAGGCGTGCGTAATATCGGATTAAATGCCGAAGCTGAGCAACACGTTACCAAATGCAGCGTCGTGGACAGGTCAGCAAGCTGCCGATGGCGTCTGCGTCGTCGAGGAACCTCAACTGCAACAAAATGAATTTATTTTCGCGAACCGGCCTCCTGTTCGTAAACTCCTATTCAAAAGCTAATTCTGCTTTCTTTCCAGTCGTCTCGCACTCGTTAAGAGGGGACTCACCAGCCTAAAGGCGGAATCCAGTAACGTCTTTAATAAAGTGTGGCTCAAGGAAATTGTTCTGCACTTGTCTGCTTCCTGTGCGACAGTATTCCCAACCGTAATTAGCGGAATCAGCCTGTCACTAGCGGTAAAACATGGCAGTACCCCTAACTGAATACTAGTTTCAGTTGCAGCTGGCAGACTTATTCAAAGTTCTGCACAGCACACTGAAAATAATTTACTCTCCTACAGCAGAGCCGAGAGCACGACGTCCGCTCGCTACAGGAGCTAAGACGCTTCTCTCGATAACAGCCCCAAAAGCTTCCCTCTGCAAAAATCAGCACCCCCACGCTATTTTTCGAGCTGGCCAATCCCGTGGCTCCAGACCAGCACAGTTCGCTCCCACTATTATTTCCTGGCTTCTTCCAGCCAATTACAACATTCTGCTCCTTACTGCGCCTAGAATGTTCTGGAACAAACTGAAACTCCGTGCAAAATTGAACCCACCAATCGTGTCTCTCTGTTCGCCCTCGCGCGGGAATAGGTCATTGCACCAGCTTAACCGCGTTTCTTAGAAAGCCCCAGAAAACGTTAAGATTCGCGGGGAGACTCCCTTAGGCGCCAGCTCACCTCGACTTAGTGGCGTCGGCGTGACGTCCAGCGCCAGCGAGGCGCCGTCCCTCGAAGCCATGCCCGTGTTGTCCGCGCAATGGGTGCCTACCTGCTCCGGCGACGCGTCTCCCCCAGTGGGACGCTTTCGCATGCCGACTCGTAATGGTCGGTTGTAAACTTCCGCACCCCTCTGCCCTGCCTTTGAGCAATGCCGCTCGTCCGCTCCAGCCAAACTCCGTGAAAATGTTGCCTGAACCCCAACTTCATGCAACATGCGAATTTCTTGAAGTTAATACGCATCTTACGCCGTCTGATACTCCCTATATTAGTTTCAATAGGCAGGCTGACTGCCTGATAAATAACATTATAACCGGTATCTAACTCGTCTTTGTAACAATTATTATATTACAATAAGGTGCAAAATACTGCTACCTTACAATACCACACTGCCCTGTGTGATTTGCCGCTACGATTTCCCACCCATCCTTTTCCTTTCCTCTCTCTTCCTACATTTCACTTTTCCAAATTTGGTAATCACTTCAGCGTAGTGCCGATAGCGTTCACTTGTACCTCTCTTTTCTTACAGGTGCCCTTGTCAAGGTAATAACGAATAATTTAGTTTGTTGGGTAGTAACTTGTGCCAATAAGAATCCCCAATAGACAAAAGTCAACACAGTCCATTAAATTTCGGGCACATAATCATGCAAATAAAATTACTTTCACTCATATTTCGGATGCGTATCGTCCAGCCATCGTCAGAGTGAGTCGTGCGACTCAGTTTTCCAGCCACGCTCTTACCGAAAATTTGGGAATTGAAGTGGGTTTGTCTGACGTATTTTATCGACCTTAAGAGTTAGTTCTGGAATTTAAGGGCCATTGCCATTACTAGCTACATTTTATCAATTATAAAGGTATGTCTTTGCTCACTTTGATGTTAGGAAGATTATTGTTAAATAAATGTGTTCAATTCTATCCTTGTTTGTTTAGTAGTGATCAGTTCCCTGAACACCATTTAATTATTAAATATTAATCAAAATTAGTAAAGGGGCAGTTTTAATCAACAGGTTGGGTCTCATAACAGGCCTTCAGCCAGATCCAACGACCCGATCCCGTAGCCAAAGTGAACAAGTAAAATCATTCTTGTTAAAACCACCGACATTTGGCTGACCTGCCTAGGGTCCCTAATTAGCATTTTATTGAAAGAAACCCCTTACACGTGGCTGACCCCGCCTAGGATGTGTAGACAGCTGTAATCTTCTGATCAGTAATCACGGCGGCAGTTATTTGTGCGCGGTAAATTCTTTATATTTGTGTTTGTGTATTTATGCTGTGTATTTGTTTCATTGTTTGTATGTATTGCTGGCGCGTCATTAATTTGTTGTTGTTGGGATTACTGTGTAAGTAGGCTGTTTAGGTTTTATTATTGGTAACGCCACGTAGCGCTCTGTATGAAAATCACTGGCTGTGCTGTGTGCAGTCTGTGGCTTGTTTGCATTGTTGTTTGCTATTGCAGTGTTGGGCAGCTGGTTGTTAACAGCGCGTAGCGTTGCGTAGTTGGAGGTGAGCCGCCAGCGGTGGTGGATGTGGGGAGAGAAATGGTGGAGTTTTGAGAGCTGATGATCTGGACGTGTGTCCATCAGAGACAGTAAATTTGTAAGACTGGATGTCATGAACTGCTACACATATTATGACTTTTGAACACTGCTAAAGTTAATACATTGTTTGTTCTCTATCAAAATCTTTCTTTTGCTAACTATGCCTATCAGTAGTTAGTGTCTTCAGTAGTTTGCATTATTTAGCTAGCAGTAGCGGCGCTTGTTGTTTTGCAGTAGTTCGAGTAAAGAAGATTTTTGTGAGGTAAGTGATTTGTGAAAGGTATAGGTTAATGTTAGTCAGGGCCATTCTTTTGTAGGGATTACTGAAAGTCAGATTGCGTTGCGCTAAAAATATTGTGTGTCACTTTAGTGAATGTCTAAGTACGTTCAGTTTTGCTCAGTTGTTTGAAAAGCAAATAATGTAAGAGGTTTATCAGCACAGTAATTCATTAATTTTTCTAAGGGGTCGTTACAAATGTGTTGTTTCGTGTTCTTTGTTTTTTCACAGATTGAATAAATATTTTGGATTAGGGAAATAATGAGAGTAATTGGTTAGGAATAGGATCCGCAGAGATCGGGAAGATTTGTGGGATTTGTTGGGAAACCTGTTTGTGAACATTTTAGAGGTGTTGGGAGTTAATGATTATACTGTGTATTTTGTGTGTAAAGTTTTGTTAGTGTATAGCGTTAGTGGGTAAGGAAACATAGATGATTACGAGAGCTAAGGCGCGCTTAATAGAGACAGTTCAGGGCGCAACAGGGGTTGACAGAATGGCAGTCATGAGAGGAAGCAGCGACAGCTTACACGAATTAGCGGCAGCGGAATTCGAAAGAGAAAACAGCTATTTTCGGGAACGAACAGAGCGCATGACGTCACCGGACAACATGGAGCATGATACAGGGATTGGTGGGCCATTGGCGAGTCCAAGAGGTGCAATCAGGCTCATTGAACTGGTGATACTCACGCGCGAGTTCGGCATTGTGTCACAGCGGGGCCAAACGTCGCCCTCGAGAAGCATGAATGGGTTATGTACAGGAGGATCGGAACAGAATAGTCCGACACTGTCGTACCGAGCAGGGTTTGGACCTTACTCGACAGGAGACGGAAGAATGAGCAGGGGATCACCTGCAAGTCATGACAGTAGTTATCATGCGGAAAGGGAGACTTGGCGGTAGACGGTTCAGGTATCGCTGGATTCTTGGAGCCTATGATGCAGAAGGTAGACGCTAGTACGAAAGTGATGCAGGAAAGAATTTAAACGTATAGAAAGGAGAGTCAAGCTAGTCTGGAAAGAATCAGCGAAGAAACACAAAGCAGCATACAGGAGTGTAGAAAGGAAACCCGGGCGCAGCTTGCCATCATAAAGCGTGAAACATGCGGTGTGAAGGATGAAGTAAAAGCGTTGCGCGAGAAGTTAGAGCGAGAGATAGCCGAAGCGAAAAGAACCGCCAATGAGGCGAAATTAATTGCGCGGAGAGCCAAGAGAATAGCGAGAGAAACGAAGGAGTCACAGAGAACAAGACCAAGGTCGGCAAAACTGTTATAAATAAGCTGCAGACACGAGTGAAAAAGATTGAAGAAACTGTGTCGAGCAGGAAGGAGGAAGCCGGAGAGGCACCACTGATGGCAGAATTTGCCGAATTTAAACGACAAATCGAGAGCAGGGTAGAGGCACTGTCAGTCGACAGAACTTCTACAAATACAGGACAAACTGGAGCCGATATTCAGGCGGTATACACAGAAGAGGTAACCTCGGAAGTACGGCAACGGGACACAGTATCTGTCACAAGAGTTGTGAACCGACGTGATAATGAAGCACGCATGCTGGAAACCAGACCGTTAGAACGTCAGGGCAGCTATGAACCGCGAGTCACACGTACGGAGGTACCGCGTGTAGTAAGTGATTTGCCGGAGGCGGAGTTCAGTAGCAGAACAACTGGCGCAAGCAATTGCTACCCGCTTAGGCGATCCACCTCGCACTTGCAAGAGCCACAGGATATCCAGGAGGCGCACACGGAGGTAGTTTATGAAAACACCGAAACGCCACCGCAGAAAGATGAAACTAGGCAGTTTGATTATAAACACTTTCTGTCGGTACACAAGTTCCAGCACTATAAGGAAGATAATAATACGTTACATCCAAAAACGTTCATTGGACAGTTTGATCTAACGTTACCACCACAATGGCCGTTAATGTACAAACTTGACTTTGTGTGTGCGCACTTGGAAGGTGCATCAGCAGAAAGTTTGCGTAGTGTTGCTAAAGGTTCCAGAACATACCAAGAGTTCCGCGACGCATTTATGAGCAGATATTGGTCAAAGGAGACCCAAAGCAGAATTAAACAAGAAATCCTTGTGACACGCGACTTCGAGAGCTCAGGTTTCCGAAGTGTTGTGAAATTTTTATAGAACATCCTGAAAAAGAATCAGTATCTGGACGAACCGTGCAGCCCTGGAGAGATTATACGCGTATGCTATATGAAGTTGCCACTTACATATCAGCAGACGCTAACTGGCAGATGCAGAAATGAAGTAGAAGCATTTAAGGGCATTCTTAGGGAACCGGAGTTTGCCTATAAGAGCAGGAGGTGGGCGAGAAGAAGAAGCAAAGGGAACCGCATGAGGAAGGCCAAGTCGCGAATATAGAGAGAAACAGAAACCAGATGAGGAATAACTATGCCGGTAACAGGAACAATAGGGGAAACAACCCACAGTGGCGCGATAATAGAGGACAAAAATTTTTCGCCACAGGAACGTAGGTGGAGCCAGGGTAATAACAACTGGAACCCAGCCAATCAAAATGGAAGGGATCTACCAGTGCAGAACTGGAGAGCGACTGAAGACCGCAATCCAGAACCTGCACAAATAATCGAAATACGTCCGGCGAACCCTGGCCGTACGCAAACTGCGCAAAACAGACAAGAATGACTATGGCGACACACTCGGCAGCGGAAGAACGCGGCCGGGAACAAAGTAGTGTATAATTTGATTAGATTTTTGTGATTTGCTGGCGATGTTAATTTGTATTGGTATAGGCAGTGTTTTATTTGTGTTTTGTGATTATTTGTTTTATGGTGTGTGTATTTATTTTCCTATTTTTCATGTGCTTGTCTTATTTTGGTATGGATTGTGTGTATATTATGTGTTTGATGTTAAATTTTGTTGTATGGGGACCACTGGGTCGCTTAGTATAGAAAATTTGCTTCAGCTATGACAATAACAATATTTAGAAGTATTAGATTAATTATAGAAGGGGTTATCTTATGTAGATAACTTCCTATACAAAATTTTATGGCAAGGCTATTGGACAGGAGAACTTTCAGGACAAAATCTGGATCTGTGGTGGATGGATTTGGGGTGTGTTGAGCGTGTTGTGATGTGGTAGGTGGATATTGCGTCCCACCGAATGTGTTGCGTTTCTTGAGACGAGTGCAGGGTATGATGTCCGACGCGGTAGTTTTCAGGACCCACCCGTTGCGTTATCGGCGTATGGCGATTGGAGTGTTTCGGGTGATAATTATGAGGTGGTCTGTCCGACGCAGTAGTGTTCGAGACACACCTGTTATCTCAATTTTGTTGATAGTGTGAGTACGGTGATCAAAACGATTATCCGGTGGCCAGTCAATCGAAATTAGGCGATAGGGACGCACCAAACAAATGGCTGGTTCAAATGGCTCTGAGCACTATGGGACTCAACTGCTGAGGTCATTAGTCCCCTAGAACTTAGAACTAGTTAAACCTAACTAACCTAAGGACATCACAAACATCGATGCCCGAGGCAGGATTCGAACCTGCGACCGTAGCGGTCTTGCGGTTCTAGACTGCAGCGCCTTTAACCGCACGGCCACTTCGGCCGGCGCACCAAACATGGATAATTCGTAATGGGTGCGATGAGGATGTTGTGTGAAAAGGCGAGTTTTGAACCGTCATTGAAAGACGTAAATCAGGTGGCTGGTCGCACGCAATAGCGTGATCGACAGAGCTTATTGAGGATTTGGGCCGTAGGAGTGTTGTAGAGACGTATTAGCGACGCTAGCCGAGTCTGGGCTTAACTATTTGAGTTAAGCAGAGACGCTAAAACAACACGCCAGTCAGTTTAAATGATGATAGTGAAGGTCACCACAAAAGATAGATGCTCTCAAGTCCAGCCATGAACCTTGACCACTATCACCGATTTTTACTTGCTGTAACGTGCAAAATTAACTCTTGTTTTGTTCAACAGATAAGCATGACGTTGAATTGAGCCTACCGTTACAGACAGAAGCAGACTAGGAGCGGAAGACCAATGCCATAACCAGTCAAACAAGCACAACATCAAAGGGGTATCGGAGAAATTCGGAGTTACAGTAACCTGCAATAATGTGCAACAAATGATTTTAATTGTTCACAGATAATAGCAGCAACTGAGCGACGCCAGGGAAAGGAGTTTACTATAAAAGGTCACGGCATGTAGTAGTAGCATGTTGACGTCAACTGTAGAAAGTAGAAATAGAGAATTTAGTAGTTAGAGACCATGTGGTGATGGGATGACTAAATTAATAAACGTTTATTTTATCCAGACCATCATGATTGTTTTTATAATTTTGTTTTGAAAATTTTGTTTAAGGAATGTATTTCTGTAAAATAATTGTAATGTATTGTACGTGATGACGTAAGAGGAAGTGGCTTAGGCAATATGTAATCGTGTATAAAATATCGTATCCTTAGTGAGTGCAGTTACACTTTGTGGCGGTGACTGGCCAGCTGACGACGAGCGGGACAGCAGACGAGAACCACAAGGGAACTTCGTCCACATGAGCACGTTTGCTGATGCTGCCACTGGCGGATCGTGAACGCTTCATTTTTGCACGTTTAATTACGAAGACGTGACAAGTAGTGGATGAACGAAGTATGCGAGCAGTGTGAGAGTGAGGTGGGCCGTGCACTGATTTATATAGGTCCTGCCTAGCGTGTGTATGTAGGCGCGGGGTTGTGACATAGAGAGATGACGCTATCTCTCTCTCTCTCTCGCACCGTGCCACGGCAATAGGGACTAGACACGCACCACGTGGTGGATACACTGGGTGCGACCTTGTTGTTGTCGAATAACGGTGCTTTGGAATGGTGGCGGTGTTATGAAAACATTTCATGCCTAGCGCGTATATGTAGGCGGGGGGTGTGTCTCTGACGCCATGGCCGCCATCATGGATAACGGTACTTTGGAATGGTACCAGCATTGGAATGGGACCTGCCTTGTTCCAATACTTGTGGCGCTTGTTGTTGATGACATCATTGATAAGTGTTACGTTGAACAATTCTGATATTTGATGTCTATGTCCCTGCCAGCACCAGCCCATGCACTTGAAGTCAGTGGTATCGTAAGGCTCAGCCAGAACCAGTACAGATACACTATTGTTGTATCTCTCCATTACCAACTTAGATTAAGCAATAGGGTCCATCAGCAGTCGTTCGTATGTAGCATCGTCGTCTGAATACACCAGCCACCAAATTTCACAAGACTTTCGAGAGCTTCCAGAATGAATTTTCGCTCTGCACTGAAGTGTGCACTGATTTGAAACTACATGGCAGATTAAAATTGTGTGCCAGGCCGAGGCGCGGTACTGATACCTGTGGCAATTTGGCAGGAAGTTAGGTGATGAGGTACTGACAGAAGTAAAACTGCGAGAGCAAGTCGTCCATCGTGCTTGAATAGCTCAGTCCGTAGAGCAACTTCCCACGAAAGAAAAAGGTCCAAGGTTCGAGTCCCAGACTGCCCTGCAGTTTTAATCTGCCAGGGGGTTTCTTTCGAGAGAGTATTGGCAATACTTGCATACAGAAACACAGTTCTGGATGTTCTGGTTTGTCGAGGATGCCCCCAGTTCCATAATGCAGTGCACTCATTTCCTGAAGTGGAGACATCTTACTACAGTATGATGTGGACGACATTCCTAACTTGCTACAATGATGGGTAAAGAGGATTGTACTGCTCTTATGCCGAGAAACGTCAGTTTCCTGTAAGCTAACGCTTAAACTTGTGCATAAAAAATCTCATTGAGTTTCCAGTCGGGTCCTTACGTAGAAAAACTCAAATGTACAAAAAACTCATTCTTCACAACAGCTATTTTTTTTTTACCTTCTTTCAACACTAATGGTTTCTACATGACAGCTGTAGGTAGTTGCTGAAACGATAATGGACGGACAATCGGACCAACAAACTAATCCTCCAAAAACCCACGGTGGAGAAGATGTTGTCCGGTATTTGTTTCCAGTCAATCCCTCAGTTCTTTGGTCACATAGTTCGACGACAGGACGACAGCAAGGAAAGGACTACCAGACAAGGCAAAGTCGGAAGGAAAAGATTGCAGGGAAGACCACTGAGATGATGAGTGGCCCAGATGAAGGCGAATAGACATCAAACAAGGCGCTAGCTACTCAGAGATGCATAAGACTAGGAAAAATGGAAACAGACTGTTAAGAGGATTGTGTGATAGATCATCACCTTACAACTACGAAAGACGGAGTGTTTATGATAAACGGTTTCAAAAGACATAATTCCATTTTCGAGTACAAACTTCCTGAATAACCATGGAATATGACGAAATGGCACCCAAATCAGCACCAAACCTCCTCCATGTTTCGCTCGTTGGACTCACTCGTCCAGAAGTTGGAAACAGTGTGAAACAAGACTCGTCCGACCAAATGAGTTTCTTCCATTGTTCCACAGCCAAGTTTTTGTGGCTTCCGCACTACGTTTTTCTGTTGCGGGTGTTTGCATATCTGATGCGTGGTTTTGGAACTCCTGTCTGAGCATCACATTGTGTCTGATATGGAAAATGTAAATATCAGTGGTTATAAACTAGCTGCACATATGAGTAGAGAGAATAAAGTGAGAGAAGTTGCCATATATGTCAAAAGTTATCACTGTGTAAAAAGCCTGGATAGAAAAAAGTTTTGTCTAGTGCAACATATAGAAGCATGTGCCTGTCAAACTGAAGGAGGGCTCTTTTATAATTGTATCAGTATATAGGTCCCCGTCAGGAAACTTTCATTTATTCCTAGAAAACTTAGGTGCCTTGTGAGACCTGAGTTTCTCCTGGCGTATACAACTTTCAAATAACTTCCGGGAATTCAGCCAGGTAACACTTTCAGCGACCGCCGATATTTCGGCGGGAGAACACCCCGCCATTTTCAAGGCAAACTGCAACGGACAGGCGGCGTACATGCAAATTTAATACCTCGGTTCTCGGACCCAAGCAGGAAAGATAACACACACACACACTGAACACTAGTGCCACCAAAGATGGCCAAAGTCAGAGCTATCGATAGTGAGACTATGAATTCGCAGGTGAGGTAGCATTGAGTCTGTCCCTCTGTTTCTTGACAAGGGAGAGAGCCGGATTCCAAACAGAGTTTAAACAGAAACCTCCATCCCTGTTAACGAGGTTGCTCGCTAATTTAATCTCAACTGCCTCCCTATTGACACTGTCCCAATAGCTGGACGTGCATGCCAATATCTCGGTGTTATTATATAACATGTGGTGACCAGTGTCCAAGCAATGTTCGGCAATAGCAGATCTATTTGGCTGCTGTAATCGTGTGTGCCGTTTATGCTCAGTACATCTGTCCTCCACGGTCCTGATAGTTGGACCAATATATGCCATGCCGCAGCTACAAGGGACACGATATACACCCGCCTTACGCAGTCCAAGATCATCCTTAACGGAACTCAAAAGTGCTCTAATTTTAGATGGAGGTCGGAAAACACATTTCACATCGTATTTCCGTAAAATACGACCGATCTTATTGGACGTGTTTCCTACGTAAGGCAAGAAGGCACTAGACTTAGGTGTTGACTCAGAATTATCATCAATCACCTGATGTACAGTTGGTCGATAGCGCAACGCACGTTCAATCTGTCTATCACTGTAACCATTTTGACGAAATGTAACTTCAAGATGGGACAGCTCAGCTGGCAAAGTCTCAGCGTCAGAAACGATATGTGCCCTGTGTACCAAGGTACGAAGTACCCCTTCACGCTGAGCCGAATGGTGACAACTATTAGCTTGTAAGTACAAGTCGGTGTGAGTACGTGTCCTGTAGACTGCATGTCCCAATGATCCATCATCCTTCCTCCTAACCAACACGTCGAGAAAGGGAAGGCAACCATCCTTTTCCACCTCCATCGTAAAACGAATGTTCGGGTGGATCGAGTTCAGATGTTCTAGAAAGACATTCAAATTCTCCCTACCGTGAGGCCAAACAACGAAGGTATCGTCAACGTATCTATAGAAACAGGCGGGTTTTAAAGGCGGGTGTATATCGTGTCCCTTGTTGCTGCGGCATGGCATATATTGGTCAAACTATCAGGACCGTGGAGGACAGATGTACTGAGCATAAACGGCACACACGATTACAGCAGCCAAATAGATCTGCTATTGCCGAACATTGCTTGGACACTGGTCACCACATGTTATATAATAACACCGAGATATTGGCATGCACGTCCAGCTATTGGGACAGTGTCAATAGGGAGGCAGTTGAGATTAAATTAGCGAGCAACCTCGTTAACAGGGATGGAGGTTTCTGTTTAAACTCTGTTTGGAATCCGGCTCTCTCCCTTGTCAAGAAACAGAGGGACAGACTCAATGCTACCTCACCTGCGAATTCATAGTCTCACTATCGATAGCTCTGACTTTGTCCATCTTTGGTGGCACTAGTGTTCAGTGTGTGTGTGTTATCTTTCCTGCTTGGGTCCGAGAACCGAGGTATTAAATTTGCATGTACGCCGCCTGTCCGTTGCAGTTTGCCTTGAAAATGGCGGGGTGTTCTCCCGCCGAAATATCGGCGGTCGCTGAAAGTGTTACCTGGCTGAATTCCCGGAAGCAATTTGATTAGGTGCCTTGTTGTGCTATATGTCACATAGGGGAAAGCAAATTATTATTTGTGGGGACTTCAATGTTGATTCACTGAAAGAGTGTAATGGGAAGAATGACCTGGAAGTCTTGCTCGGTTCTTTCAATTTGACGTCTGTCAATTTTCCTACTCGGGTAGTAAAGGACAGCAACACATTGATAGATAACTTTTTATACCTGCTCGCCTTGCAATTCCCTGCTTGTGGGTCTACTCTAGTGTTATTATGATGCTGACTTCTGAAGCTGTCATCCTCGTCACAATCATCTTAGTGACCGTCTGTTACTATCAGTCAAGATTCGTTCTCGTCCACGTTGTGACTTAGCGGATTACATTTTTCCACTTTCACTGTATGCGGTACAATTCTTCGACGAGGTGCATCTTGAAACACTAAACACTTTGGCTATCTTGGTTGTAGATCATTCCATCATGTGAGCGCCAACGAGCAGCCCATGTTCGAATTCACTTAACTCCAACATAACGCTCCCACTACTACGCGGAATGCTTTTCTGGCCACGACAGATACTTGCAACACATTGAAGACATAGTAGAGGTTCCGTTCATGGTCAAACACAACGGCACAGACTACAGGCTTGACTAGCACCCGCATTTATGTCCGAGGGTGCATTTCTCGTGATGCTTTCAAATTTTTGTCCAATCGCTCTATGTGATTTTCTCAGACGTCCTTTAGTTGGATGTGTATCATCACGTTTTCGTGGCGCAAGGACTGTTGCATTAAATTTCGGGTGCACAGCCCCATAACTCAGTTCCTTCCCCTAATATTTCGGCTGTTTACCGTTCAGCCACCTTCGGAGAGAGCCGGACAGCCCCACTGCGTATGCGGGCAAAGACAGATATCGCCAGAGATGTTGATGAACGGCAAAGAAGTTCAATATGTGTGAATTACTTTGAAATTTTATTTTTTGGGGTACACAGGTTCAAGTTTTAGAATGAAAGTATGGTCCAAGTAGGCTGTATTCTTTTTATTTTCCGTGCAAGTGGGCGGTTTCAACCGTGAGTCGTTTTCAAGCACATACCTTGTGCTTCCAGCTTCACTGTATGAATTATATCTGTGGCTACCCAGTAGATCACGCTGCGGTGTCGATATATCACTCTGAGTTGCCATTTCTCAATTTCTTTGTAAGTTCATTACAGAAAGCGTTGGATTCCATGACTTATCCAGGCCGAACCCACTATCTCTATTAATTAAATTCGTCGCCAAGAGAATTTCAGTTGCCTCTTTCATCACCGAGTCCCAGAAAGATGATGTATACGCTCAAGTTTCGACGCATCCGTACGACATAGAGTGACCTGTAGCAACCTAGTGTTCTGCTATAGCGGATTTATTGGGATGTAAGAGGTGGGTGTATCTGCGGTGTTCCGTACATCTTTCATAGACACCACTAAATGTCTGTCCGATGTAAGGGATCCTGAATCTCCAGCCTTCTGGGCATCAAATCATCTTTAACAAAACCCGAGAGAGCTGCTGTCTTCGGTGGTCGAAAAATCAAATCTACTTTGTGCCTGTTGAGGGTCCATCCTCTTTTTGACGATAGGCTTCTCGTATATGGCAGGAAAGCCACGGATACTAATCTTTCTGTGTCTTCTTCTGCATTGCTTATGACCACTTCTGGTTTCATTCATAGCGCCATTCGTAGCTGCTATGGAGAATAACAGTTGGCTTCAAAAACTCTCTTTAGATGATCGTCCTTCAGACAGCTTTCGTCAGCGGTGTGTGCTCTTTGGACTAAAGTTCTCAGAACACTTATCGTCCGCGAAGGATGATGGAAGTTATTTGCACGTAAATATAAAGCTGTATGCATCGGTTTCCGATACACTGTATGTCCCAGTGTGCCATTATCTTTGCGCCGAACCGAAGCGTCCAAAAAGGGAAGTCTTCCCCCGTTTTCAATTTCCACAGAAAACTGGATTTGTGCGTAGGTGGAATTCAAATGGCTGACAAATACTTGTAATTTATCTTCACTATGGGGCAGACTACAAACGCTTCATCAATTACGATATTTCGTAATTCATACAGTTAAGCAAGAAGCTTTCGGTATGTGCTTGAAAGCGACCTACTGCTGAAATTGAGTGATTGTACGGAAAATAAAAAGAATACAGCCTACTTGGACCACGTTTTCATTTTCAAAACTCGCTGAGATTATGGACCCCTACAAAAAATTTCAAAATACAATAATTCATACATATTGTACTTCTATGCCACCCATCAACGTCTCTGGCGCCTGTGTATCCGTGGCCGCATGGTCAGTGGTGCGGACTGCGAGTTTAGAAAGACGGAGCGAGTGCCAGATGTCACTTTCTCGGCTCACTCTGTAGATGTCTGAACAATACACAGACGAAGAATTAGAAGAAGAAGTTGAATTTATGTGAGTGCAAACCCGAAATTTAACGGAGAAGTCCTTTAATTTCCCCTGGTAGGTTGCTGAACAACACATGTGTACTAATACACTCCTGGAAATTGAAATAAGAACGCCGTGAATTCATTGTCCCAGGAAGGGGAAACTTTATTGACACATTCCTGGGGTCAGATACATCACATGATCACACTGACAGAACCACAGGCACATAGACACAGGCAACAGAGCATGCACAATGTCGGCACTAGTACAGTGTATATCCACCTTTCGCAGCAATGGAGGCTGCTATTCTCCCATGGAGACGATCGTAGAGATGCTGGATATAGTCCTGTGGAACGGCTTGCCATGCCATTTCCACCTGGCGCCTCAGTTGGACCAGCGTTCGTGCTGGACGTGCAGACCGCGTGAGACGACGCTTCATCCAGTCCCAAACATGCTCAGTGGGGGACAGATCCGGAGATCTTGCTGGCCAGGGCAGTTGACTTACACCTTCTAGAGCACGTTGGGTGGCACGGGATACATGCGGACGTGCATTGTCCTGTTGGAACAGCAAGTTCCCTTGCCGGTCTAGGAATGGTAGAACGATGGGTTCGATGACGGTTTGGATGTACCGTGCACTATTCAGTGTCCCCTCGACGATCACCAGTGGTGTACGGCCAGTGTAGGAGATCGCTCCCCACACCATGATGCCGGGTGTTGGCCCTGTGTGCCTCGGTCGTATGCAGTCCTGATTGTGGCGCTCACCTGCACGGCGCCAAACATGCATACGACCATCATTGGCACCAAGGCAGAAGCGACTCTCATCGCTGAAGACGACACGTCTCCATTCGTCCCTCCATTCACGCCTGTCGCGACACCACTGGAGGCGGGCTGCACGATGTTGGGGCGTGAGCGGAAGACGGCCTAACGGTGTGCGGGACCGTAGCCCAGCTTCATGGAGACGGTTGCGAATGGTCCTCGCCGATACCCCAGGAGCAACAGTGTCCCTAATTTGCTGGGAAGTGGCGGTGCGGTCCCCTACGGCACTGCGTAGGGTCCTACGGTCTTGGCGTGCATCTGTGCGTCGCTGCGGTCCGGTCCCAGGTCGACGGGCACGTGCACCTTCCGCCGACCACTGGCGACAACATCGGTGTACTGTGGAGACCTCACGCCCCACGTGTTGAGCAATTCGGCGGTACGTCCACCCGGCCTCCCGCATGCCCACTATACGCCCTCGCTCAAAGTCCGTCAACTGCACATACGGTTCACGTCCACGCTGTCGCGGCATGCTACCAGTGTTAAAGACTGCGATGGAGCTCCGTATGCCACGGCAAACTGGCTGACACTGACGGCGGCGGTGCACAAATGCTGCGCAGCTAGCGCCTTTCGACGGCCAACACCGCGGTTCCTGGTGTGTCCGCTGTGCCGTGCGTGTGATCATTGCTTGTACAGCCCTCTCGCAGTGTCCGGAGCAAGTATGGTGGGTCTGACACACCGGTGTCAATGTGTTCTTTTTTCCATTTCCAGGAGTGTACATCTAACTCTTTTTTGTACTCCAAGTAATGTTAATCTCGTGACGTCTTTGTAAAAGTTTTCTTGGTCCTAGTGTTATTTTTATTTTAGTACCTTTCACTATTTTTTGAGAAAGGATAAATATTGAAAATGACAAAAGACGTTATTGAGTACACTTTTCGTGAAATTGTTGTCAAAACAACAAGGTTTTTGGGTAGGCCTTTGCAGATACAACACCAGATACAAATAATATTTCACAGTTCTCGTGTTACCTTGAGAAGGAAAATCAGGTTGTTACACCACGACAAATCAGGTTGTTACTCCACGACAAATCGCAACAAAAATTTAAAAACTGCCCACATGTCATCACGTTATATTCGGTTACAGATAAGCATTGCTCCATATTCTATGAAATATGACATGCTTGGAGATTGCATCATTGTTCGTGCATACATAGGCATTAACAGTCTAATTATGATGTCGACAAAGCAAGTTGAGACTTATAATAGTGAGTTGCCACTTGTAGTCACCAAATTGAGAGTTACCAAGTCAGAGCAATGTGTCAGCCACTGAGGGATGCCAGTTACTGAAGAGTCAACTACTGGGGGACGTCAGATACTGAAACTGTGTTATATCACCAGTAGGTGAAATTTTGCTAGCTACTGGGGATGCGTCAGCTACACGGGATTACAGCTACTGGGGATACAGTTAATGGGAGATGTCATCTACTGGGGCATGTCAGGTATTGGCAACAGAGTAAATGTCTTCTCTCCTTCGCGCTCTCTCCCTTTCTCTCTGTAGTGCTTACTTTATTGAGGCAACAACGATGTTATATATTAGAGAAAGAGTGAAAGGAATCCAGTTTTATCAGTACAAGTTAATACACAAGCTGATACAGTTTGGGGAGGACTTCATGCAGTTTGTAGCTAGCTGACACAGAAGTGGGGCAAACCAATAGAGTTTTGGAGGGCAAATAGATGGAGCTTGGGGCCAAGTTCAGATAGTATTGAGGCAAGTTGATACAGTTTAGTCAGAAGGTTGATGGAGTTTTTAGGGCAAGCTGATACACTGTGGGACAAGTTGATACAGTTTGGGGAGGTTGATACAGCTTGAGGGGCAAGTAGATGCAGTATGGGGGTAAGTTAATACAGTTCTGTGGAAAAGCTGATGCCATTTGGGAGAAAATTGATACAATTTTGGGAACGAGTTTGGGGGCTAGATGATACATTTTTAGGGGCAAGCCAATGTGATTAGGAGAGCAAGTTAATAAAATTTCAGGGGTAAGTAGTTACAGTTTGTGGGAAAGTCGGTATAGTTTGGCCAGTTGATACTGTTTCGCGGCTACTAGCGATGAACGTGTCACCATATTCTTTAGCAGCAGCATTGTGTCCTTTAAACATGATATACTTTTAATCCTTGTAAAGAGTTTCCAGAGAATAAAGCATATTCAGCCGTGAATCATATAACCCACTGTATGGGGTACCGCGCCAGAAACAGCCAGTGGATCACCAGACACAGTGGAAAACATAGCAGCATTCGCCTCAGCAGATATAGGAAAACCACAAAAAATCTAAACTACATGGTCAGACGAGGATTCCAACCAGTGTCCTCTGGAACAAGAGTACAGTGTCTTACCACAGCGCTGCCATGGGCAACAACATGTGGCAATGAAAATACTATCGACGACAGTGCTGCGAAAGCAGAGTTACTAAACCTAGCCTTTCGAAATTCATTCACCAAAGAAGACGAAGTAAATATTCCAGAACTCGAAACAAGAACAGCTACCAACATGAGCAGTTTAGAAGTAGATATCCTCGGAGTAGTGAAACAACTTGAATCACTTGATAAAAGCAAGCCTTCTGGTCCAGACTGTATACCAATTACGCTCCTTTCAGAGTATGCTGTTGCAATAGCTCCATACTTAACAATCATATACAACCGTTCGCTCGACGGAAGATCCTTACCCAAAGACTGGAAAATTGCAAAGGTCACACCAATATTCAAGAAACGTAGTAGGAGTATTCCATTCAGTTACAGGCCGGTATCATTAACGTCGATATGCAGCAAGATTTTGGAACATATATTGTGTTACAACATTATGAATTACCTCGAAGAGATTGGTCTATTGACACACAGTCAACACGGATTTAGAAAACATCGTTTTTGTGAAACACAACTAGTTCTTTACTGACACGAAGTGTTGAGTGCTATTGACAAGGGATTTCAAATTGATTCCGTATTTCTAGATTTCCAAAATGCCTTTGACACTGTACCACACAAGCGGCTTGGGGGAAATTGCATGCTTATGGAATATCGTCTCAGTTATGTGACTGGATTCGTGATTTCCTGTCAGAGACGTCACAGTTTGTAGTAACTGACGGAAACTCAACGAGTAAAACAGAAGTGGTTTCTGGCATTCCCCAAGGTAGTGTTATAGGCTCTCTGCTGTTCCTTATCGATACAAATGATGTAGGAGACAATCTGAGCAGCCGTCTTACGTTGTTTGCAGATGATGCTGTCGTTTATCGTCTAGTAAACTCATCAGTAGATCAAAAGAAATTGCAAAACGATTAGAAACGATATCTAAATGTTGCGAAAATTAGCAGTTGACCCTAAATAATGAAAAGTGTGAGGTCATCCACATGAGTGCTAAAAGGAATTCGTTAAACTTCGGTTACACTATAAATCAGTCAAACCAGAAGGCCGTAAATTCAACTAAGTACTTAGGAATTGCAATTACAAACAATTTAAATTGGAAAGAACACAAAGGAAATGCTGTGGGGAAAGCAAACCAAAGACTGCGTTTCAGTCGCAGAACACTTAGAAAAAAAGACTGCCTGCACTACGCTTGTCCGTCGTCTTTTGAAATACTGCTGCGCGATCTGGGACCCTTACTAGATGGGATTAACGGATTACACCAAGAAAGTTCAAAGAACGGCAGTACGCTTTGTATTATGGCGAAATAGGAGTCACGGACGTGACACAGGATTTGGGATGGACACCATTAAAACAAATGAGTTTTTCGTTGCGGAGGAATCTTCTCATGAAATTTCAACCACCATCTTTCTTGTCCCAAGGCTACAATATTTTATTGACGCCGACCTGCATAGGGAGGAACGATCATCATAATAAACTAAGGGAAATCAGAGCTCTCACGGAAAGATACAGGTGTGCGAGAGTGCGATAATAGAGAATTATTGAGAAGGTGCCACGATGAACCTTCTGCCACGCACATAAGTGTGATTTGCAGAGTATCGATATAGACGTAGATGATTCAAGTAGCCATCGACTATCATGGACTGTTAAGAGACATACAGGAAGCAGTGCATTAAATCGTTGGGCAATAAACCCTGGATATCATCAGCTGGTGAGTAACCAGAAAGTCTGCAACCATGGAATCGCTACTGCTCTTTGGGAGAGAAAAATCGTCACCCCCAACTGTGACTCTCCTCAGAGTATGTTACAGGGCGCAGAGATTACAGTGGAGTAGGAACACCATCATTAGACACCGTAAACGCAGGGAAGGTCAGCTGTACGTATGTGTCATGGTACACGTTGCTGCATACTTATGGCTGAGAACGAGTTCATCCAAAACCACGCAAAACAATGCATGCCAATACACAGCAAGGTATTGGTTAGACATTCTCTAGTGGTGCGTGCATATATTCGATTAAGTGGGGGCTGTGATGTCTTTGTCACCATCTCTCATGGGCATATGACACGGAAATTTTCGATTTAGAGTCTGGTCATGTACATCCATTTCTTCGCTTACAGCCTCAAGCCAGTGATTCAGATTTTCAGCATGACAATTCACCACCATATGATTCCCGAATTGTACCAGAACTAATTGTGGAGTAATGAATGGGTGATATACTGAATAGCCAAGGATACTGGTACAGTTGTCTAATATCGTGTAGGCCCCCGCGAGCAAGCAGAAGTACCGCAACACAACGTGGAACGGACTCGACTTGTGTCTGAAATAGTGCTGGAGGGAACTGCCACCATGAATCCTGCAGAGCTGTCCATAAATCGGTAAGAGTACGAGGGGGTAGAGATCTCTTCTGAACAGCGCGTTGCAAAACATCCCAGATATACTCAATAATGTTCATGTCTGGGGAGTCGCATTGTCCTGCTGGAATTGCCTAAGTCCGTCCGAATGCACAATGGACATGAATGGATGCAGGTGATCAAACAGGATGCTTACGTACGTGTCACCTGTCAGAGTCGTATCTAGACGTATCAAGGGTTCCATGTCACTCCAACTGTACACGCCCCACAGCATTACGGCGCCTCCTCCAGCTTGAACATTCCCCTGCTGACACGCAGGATCCATGGATTCATGTTGTGGTCTCCATACCCGTTCACGTCGATACAATCTGAAACGAGGCTCGTACGACCAGAGAAATGTTTCCAGTCAGCACCAGTGCATTACGGGCCCAGGCGAGGCGTAAAGCTATGTGTCATGCAGTCATCAAGGGTACACGAGTGGGCCGTCGGCTTCGAAAGCCCTTATCGATTACGTTTCGTTGAATGGCTCGCACGCTGACACTTTTTGATAGCCCAGTATTGAAATCAGCAGTTTGATGTACTTCTGTCACTTTGAACGAGTCTCTTCAGTCGTCGTTGGTCCCGTTCTTACAGGATCTTTTCCCGGCCGCTATCAGAAAATAAGTACCGAACTATAGCATACCATTTAAAAAAACAAAAGTTGACCTTCATATCTCTGAAGCGACCCCACCTAGCAACAAAAAACCAACTTCATATTATGGCTCCCGTTGTCCCATGCAACATTTGTCGCACAAACTTTTCAGCAACTATCATGCGTTCGGAATTATTCCAGGTGGCAATAGTTAGTGAACCACACTGTACATTTCTCTTAATTGTATTTATAGGTGACTGTCATTCTCTATAATGGAGGGAACACTTCTTGTGATCTGTAAGCGTTATTTTGATATTCTGAGCATCCACTTAATCTTACAGAATGAATGCTCAGCAGTGCCTTTTAGATATTCGATATGCAATGATATGAACTGTAGTCCACAAGCTTTGATGATTTACAGTAATTTTCAGATAGCAGTCTAAATGCCTGAATTCTGTCTCTGTGTGGAAATGTGGGAAACTGAAAACGACATGATCAGCAAAACTTCCAAATTCACAGATTGATGTGTTAGTGAATCCCACTCGATGCCGATGTTTGGGATACGGACCGTGACCTGTTAATACGTGCGCCATACCTCATCTAGGAGCAATATCCCGCAATTTGAACCTGTTGCTAATGCTTGGTAAGACGCTGTACACCAGATTTTCAGTGCTTCTAGTGTCCCACTGATATAGTAATTCATCTAATTTCCATGCTCGTATGTGTCTTTTGTCAATAATTCGAGCTCATGTGGTCTCGTACACACGATCATATTGTTCACGTTACGGCTAATACAACCTCTGCCATGTAACATACCACGACATCCATCCTAAGAATCAACAACAAACCCTCGACATGTATAGTTCGAAAGTCAGTGGTGAGCATCAGAAGTGTTGCTACGCCACGAATAAGATAGGCGTCGATTTGGGGAATAATTGTAAATTTCACACAGCTATGGCTGGAAGGTAGCAGTTGAGGGACCGATTGGCACATCGGATGGTAGGCGCGGTCAATGTTGATATTTTGCAAACGGTTCTGTGAGGCACGTTTATGACACCGCTCGCGGGCTAAAAGGCGCGGCCCGGTGGACACGGTTTACAAACGTGAAGTAATCAGGACAGCACAGGGCACCGACGTGCTGTGAAGAACCTATACGTCGCAGTTAATATAGCGCTTAGTGACCTGTGTTGGGGCCAAAGCGGGCTGAGGAAAGCTGATGTAGTTATCAAAGAGCTCTCCACTTATCCCCTCCAGAGGAAGTACGTCAGGATGACGAATGTTTAAGTTGTAGGCCAACCACGACGACCTTTTGGTGATAGATATCGGCGGCCAAATGTGTGTGAAATCTTATGGGACTTAACTGCTAAGGTCATCAGTCCCTAAGCTTACACACTACTTAACCTAAATTATCCTGAGGACAATCACACACAACCATGCCCGAGGGAGGACTCGAACCTCCGCCGGGACCAGCCGCACAGTCTATGACTGCAGCGCCTTAGATCGCTCGGCTAATCCCGCGCGGCTTTCGGCGGCCAACCGGCCCGCTGAAGCTACCTCCGACCTCTGCTGCACGGACGCGTCACTGCTGTGGCGGCGCGCTTCGCACCTTGGAGCTGCGCCTGCGCCAGGAGCAAGAGGGCTGCTGACCTCCGCTCGCTGGGTGGCATCGCCCAGCGGACTAAAAGCTGCCGTCTGCAGTGGCGGGGCCGAGGCTCGAACTCGCAGCCTCCGGGTTGCAGAACTGTCTGCGGGCACTAAACCAGCTGCCCTGGGCGGATGGCTAGAGCTGCTAAGGCTCACTACAAGACAGCGGTCGGCTGCTTCCCTTCGGCGCTGTACATGGAATCTACGACTCGCGCTTGAGGCAGCAGATCAGCCGTCTTGCTGGCCACGGCCACAATTAACGCACATGGCAGCCACTTAGCGGTGCTGCGATACGGATCTCTACGTCCGCAAGGCTGGGCAACCGGGCGCCAACGCTGCAGATTCTGGCATTCGCGGTGACCCAAGCACGCTGCGCGGCGCCACCGCCGAGTTCAGAACAATGCCGGCTGTGTGCCTCCGATGTAATAATGTTTCTCTGCACGCTTCGGCGTGAATCATCCCTCTCTCCCAAACCATACCTCTCGGTCGTTCTGACACACTACATACCCTGAGCTCGGGGGGCTGATTCATCGCAGTTTGTTTTGTAGCTGCCTAGTCGAAGACGATGTGACCAGATGCTGGCAACAGAGCCCACAATAGCGTTGAAGACAGCTTCGTAATATGACCTCACCACATGCAGTGGTAATTTAGTCAGCAGTGCCAATACGGGCATCTTATGTATTACCTTAGCCGCACACCGGCTAGCCGTAAACTATAAGCACCAGGCCAAAGACAGTACAAGGTGTGAAAATCGATACACACCGCTGCTGCCACACGCAGAAAGAGGAAGAACCACGGCATAAACGCAATAACCGCGGAAAACCAAACGCAGAGTAACAGTAAAGGTTTAAACCAATGCAAAAGACAGGGCCAGCACGGCTCACAGCCCTTGGTAATCGTTTTGGTTACATTGCTCTTCATGCAAGCCACCGGATGGTACGTCCACCAAAATAATCTACAAAGTTCTTGAACAGACGTTTAGGGACCCCGACATCTCGGACGCGTGCGAACATCGCAGGCCACCAAAGATTATCGAATGCGCCTATGATGTCAGTCTTGAGAGCAACTGCATATTTCGTTGTCGAACCTGAAGAGCTCTGTTAACTAAATCATCCATAGACTTCCCTTTTCTTAATCCAAATTGACACAGGTTGACCCCTCTCCCCGCCAGTCACAATTCAGACGCTCCTGCGTTTTGGCCGCCTAATAAGCAAAAGGGTCAATAGCTTTCAGGTGATGCCGGTCTCTGTCCTTTCTCTTTTTAACCTTTACTGCTCTAGATGCTTTCCAAGTTGCCGGGATCGTACCTGCTTGCAATCCCTCTGAGCCGTGGTAAAAATTGCTGTTTTGAAGAGTGTGCCACAGCGCGCAGTGTGAAGCAGTCGCCCTCCGTTTCTGGCGGTGGCGCCGCTGTGGCAGTCGCAGCTTTGGTGTCTCCCTCTGGTGGGAAAGCGGAAAGGTTGCCTGTTCACGAGCATTTAAGGGGCGTTATGAGCTCGCTAGTGGGTCAGTTGGTCAGTCTGGGTGAGTCTGGAGTCAGTCTGGGTCAGTCTCTCGTCCCCAGCTTGCTCGTCTGTCTCTCGTTCCAATTTGTGAGGCAGTTGGTGTCTGTCTGTCGTCAGGAGTGCTAGTATGTCTTTCGTTCGGATCAACCTTTAAAGCCGGAAAAATGAGAGTCTTTTCACTCCGCCAGTAAGAGAACTCAGCGAGTGGTCGCCCGGTCGGGGCTTAGTTCCTGCATCTGAGTATGCGCGTTAGGCCGCCAGTCTGCTCGAGTTGCTGAAGCAATCGTCATTGGCGGTTGGATCGATCAGTTGGTCGGTCGCGGACTGAGACACGAGAGGACTTGTCCGTCTTGAGCTTCGGCGCATGTGGGGTCACCACGTGAGTCCAGTGGGCCGCGGCGTATAGAGAGGGGTAGTGGCTTCGCAGCCGACACGAGAGCAACAGGAGTCAACCCACGACATCGGTCTGGCCGGTGCGAGCTGCGACGCCGTAGACGGGAGATCGGCGCGCCTTCCTGTGTCCGTTGAAGCGGCTGGCAGCGGACGGTTCGGGAGAGCGATTTGGGGGTGCTGCGCCAGGTCTTCTCCAGATATCGCAGTTTATTAGAAGTTAAGTGATTGGTGATATGTTGTTTCATTTACTTGTTAAATTCTACGTGTTTTCTTGGGGAGGTCACCAGCCGCTTTGTTTTGAGGTCGTCCCACCATTCTTCTCCGTTTGTCCACCCGCGGGAAGGTAATTATTTATGAATTGGGTGGTCCGTTTTTCCCTTGTGGAGTAGGGGCAGGTTAGAACAACCTGCGGTTCGGATTGTTCGGTAATCTCTCTATCAATCTGCCGTACGTTAATAGCTGCCTCTGTCATGTTTGTCGGATTCGGTGTGTTAACGAATTTATTGCTTGAAGTATAACGGCCTAATTCCTGAAATATGTTTTTATCTTGCCTGTCATCCTGAGAGGCGGTATATGTGTACTGTAAAGCATGTTTGGCCAACCTTGTATAATTTTATCTAAGATTGCATTTCATGGGCTTTTATTTAAATGGTCATTTTAGTATATAAAGTTGCCACCCTTCCTTCGTAAGACTTTTCATAGAATTTAAAATCAAGTTGCACCTTCGGTGGCAAGTTAATCTTTTAATTTTAGTGTTTTGTACCGTTTCCATCCCTCCTGCGGGGTGCATAGTTTGTGTGCTTGTGTGAATTGTTAAACTTTTACTTTAAGGTAATCTGGTGTGTTGCAGATTTGCACCTGTATAGTCTTTCAGAGGTTGTTATGAGCGGTCGTGACTACGGCCGTGTCAAAAGGGAGCGGCAAGGTTCTCAGCCAGAAAGCTCATACTCTCAAAAATTTGTTTCTTTCTGCCTCTGAATCAATTGTAACTTGATATTTAGAGGGTGCCTTCTGCATATAATTTTAAATATGTTTCTTAAAAAAGGGGGTTTTTAGGAATAAAATTTCCATTTGTCGAAAGAAATTTGATTTGTTTTCACCAGTTACCCGTTTTCACCAATTACCCACTGGCAACTACTTCCATGCTCGCATAGTGTGAGTAAATGTGTTAATGTTCTTGATGAATCGCTAGTAAATAAAGTAAATTCTTAAGAAGAGATTTTGAAAGTAAATTCACAGTTCACCCTCGTTCCTCGTTTAATAATGCTGTGAAAAACGGCGCTACCAGTGGACGCACGATCGCAGGGTAGAAGTCATCCACACCAGGTCTAGTTTTGAGCTTTGAAACTGCAATAGCAACTTCTTCTTGAGCGAAAGGTGAAACCTGATTGCCGTATTCGTTACTCAGCGCACTTCTAAGATGAGCGGGTACATCGGTTCTTTGTGTTGTCATCAGTAAGTAGGGCTCTTAGCAGGTATTCTGCGGACTCCCTCCATCCAGCCGTCATTGGGTCATCCTCTCAAAGAATCCTCTATACGAATTAACCTTCTCAGTAACTTAGTCTTCCCCATATGTCAAATTGCAGCTGACTTCGTAGAAATTTCTCCCAGTGTATTCTTTAGTTTCTTGATGCAATGTGTTGTTGCCCTAAAGCAGGTTGACAGTCTCTTGTTTCAGATCTTACCCTTCTCTAAGAGTGGGAGGTTCTGAGCTCCTAGGGATTATAGCCTGTCTATTTACCTTTTGCGTTAGGGGTAATGCCCTGTGCTCTTTCAGTTAGTAGCTACCCATCTAAGACTACATGTACTGTAAGTGTTTGCATCGGAAAAGCTGCTGCATAGGCGATTAAGCCACCCAAACACGTTTCCTCCTCTGATTGTCTCTATTGTAGCCACTTTCCCCTGCGATGACACCTGCAGTGTGGTCACTGGATGTTAAGTACTGGAACACTTCCGAACTGTTAATCTTAGCCGCTGCAATGCGGTTTGCTAAATTTACACCAGTGTTGGTTACATCTGCGCTGAGCTGCTTGTACCTTGAATGTACTCGGCTCGCCTCGTAGACCTAAAACAATTCTTTGTAAAAACAGACATAATGTCTTATGGGATAACAGCAATCAGTGATTTTATAATGTTACTTTAAATCCGTCTTGATTGCAAATTTTTTTTTTTATTATTCATATGACCGGTTTCGGTTCATTCAGAACCATCTTCAGATCTGATATTTAAGTTACAGGAGTAACCCGTCCAATTCAGCAACTTTCACATGCTACGTCACATGTGACGTAGCATGTGAAAGTTGCTGAATTGGACGGGTTACTCCTGTAACTTAAATATCAGATCTGAAGATGGTTCTGAATGAACCGAAACCGGTCATATGAATAATAAAAAAAAAAAATTTGCAATCAAGACGGATTTAAAGTAACATTCTAAAACAATTCCTTAAAACAACGACCTCGTTCGTCAGTCTGCCTGCTGTGCGACAGAAGAGATTTTTCATTCGCAGTTTAATAAGCTGTGATTGCTAAATTATTGACATGAATTATTTAGAGATCAGTTTGGGTTCTTGAGAAATGCAGCAACGCGCGAAGAAATAGTGAGACTACTATTTATCATTCAAAATAAGTTGAATAATGGCAAGCTTATAGCATTTAAAAATTCGGAGACGGTTCCTTGAATGATGTTCAAAATGTTCAAATGTCGTGAATTCCTAAGGGACCAAACTTCTGAGGTCGTAGGTCGCTAGCCTTACACACTACTTAAACTAACTTATGCTAAGTGAACACACACACCCATGCCCGAGGGAGGACTCGAACCTCCGGCGGGAGGGGCCGCGCAGTCCGTGACATGGCGCCTCTGACCGCGCGGCCACTCCGTGCGGCTGTAAATGATGACTGGAATACAAAACAGTTTTGTGTAGTGGGAATGAAATACATGGGGCGTAAGTTTATCTACATCTAGAACAGAACACAACGTGCACTTGCATCCGTCGAAAGATATGAAAGGGAAACAGTAAAGAGCAAGACAGGGTCGTAGACCATCCGTGATGTTGTAAAAGAAGTGACGCATAAATTTGGAAAAGCAGTTTCAAGAATAAAAAAGAGCAGGTGAACGGGATAGATAGTGCCTCGAAAAAAGGTTATACACTACTGGCCATTAAAATTGCAGCACCAAGAAGAAATGCTGATGATAAATGGGTATTCATTGGACAAATATACTAGAATTGACATGTGATTACATTTTCACGCAATTTGGGTGCATAGATCCTGAGAAATCAGTACGCAGAACAACCACCTCTGGTCGTAATAACGGTCTTGATATGCCTGCCCATGCAGATTCAACACGATCCCACAGTGCATCGAGAGTAGTGACTGGCGTATTGTGACGAGCCAGTTGCTCGGCCACCAGTGACCAGACGTTTTCAGTTGGTGAGAGATCTGGAGAATGTGCTGACCATGGCAGCAGTCGAACATTTTCTGTATCCAGAAAGGCCCGTACAGGACCTGCAACATGCGGTCGTGCATTATCCTACTGAAATGTAGGGTTTCGCAGGGATCGAATGAAGGGTAGAGCCATGGGTCATAACACATCTGAAATGTAACGTCCACTGTTCAAAGTTCCGTCAATGCGAAGAGGTGACGGAGACATGTAACCAATGGCACCCCATACCATCACGCCGGGTGATACGCCAGTATGGCAATGACGAATACACGCTTCTAATGTGCGTTCACCGCGATGCCGCCAAACACGGATGCGACCATCATGATGCTGTAAAGAGAACCTGGATTCATCCGAAAAAATGACATTTTGCCATTCGTGCACCCAGGTTCGCCGTTGAATACACCATCGCAGGTGCTCCTGTCTGTGATGCAGCGTCAAGGTTAACCGCAGCCATGGTCTCGGAGCTGATAGTCCATGCTGCTGCAAACGTCGTCGAACTGTTCGTGCAAATGGTTGTTGTCTTGCAAACGTCCCCATCTGTTGACTCAGGGATCGAGATGTGGCTGCACGATCCGTTACAGCCATGCAGATAAGATGCCTGTCATCTGTATTCTGCTAACAGTCATTGGATCTCGACCAACGCGAGCAGCAATGTCGCGATACGATAAAACGCAATCGTGATAAGCTACAATCCGACCTTCATCAAAGTCTGAAACGTGATGGTACGCATTTCTTCTCCGTACACGAGGCATCACAACAACGTTTCACCAGGCAACGCCGGTCAACTGCTGTTTGTGTATGAGAAATCGGTTGAAAACTTTCCTCGTATCAGCACGTTGTAGGTGTCGCCACCGGCGCCAACCTTGTGTGAGTGCTCTGAAAAGCTAATCATTTGCATATCACAGTGTCTTCTTCCTGTCGGTTAAATTTCGCGTCTGTAGCACGTCATCTTCGTGGTGTAGCAATTTTAATGGCCAGTAGTGTAATTTGAACATCAGCGAAAGCAAAACTAGGATAATAGAATGTAGTCGAATTAAACCAGGGAATTAGATTATGAAATGAGACACAGTAACCAATGAGTGTTGTTTTTTGGGCATCAAAATGACTTATGAAGATCGAAGTAGAGTGGATGTTAAATGCAGACCGCAACAGCAAGAAAAGAATTTATGAAGAAGGGAAATTTGCTTACATCGAATGAAAATTTAGGAGTTAAGTAATTTTTCTGAAGGCTTTGGCCTGAATCTTAGCTTTGTGCAGCGGTAAAACGTGGTCGATAATCAGTTTAAACAAGAAGAAAAGAGGAGCTTCTGAAATGTGATTCTGCAGGAGAGTGTCGAAGATTAGAAGGGGCTGATCCAGCGACCAGTGATTCGATTGGGGTAAAAAGAAATTTAAGACTGAACTTGACAAAACAAAGTGATCGATTGACTGGATATATCGTGAAGCATCGAAATACTGTGAATTTCATAATGGACGCAAGAGTGGAGAGAAAAAATTGTAGCTGAAGGCCAAGACTTGAATACAGTAAGGAGATTCAAACCGTTGTAGGTTACAGTAGTTATGCAGTCACACAGAGATTTGCACAGGATAGACTGACGTAGGGAGCTGTGTCAAACCACTCTTCGGACTGATGACCACAACAATGACATTGTACCTGTGTGCTACCTCCATGGACATGCACAGCCACAGACACATGGTTCAATCGGTTCAATAACCCAATATTTGATCAAATGTGTTACTATTAGCGTAGGTGTTCCCAGTTAGGAGATGTCTCGTGTAACGGGGCCGTTGATCTGTTCGTTAGACTGTGTCGGCTCGAGACACCGATTCGACTCCAGTGACCTCACTGCTGTAGACGCAGTTTCACACCAAAAAAAAAGTAACCCAGCAGCAGCGAGGTGAACCACGCCGAAGCGTGCACGCTCCCCGAAAGGCAGTCACCGCTGACTTCACCGGCCGCCATCAGGGACTGATGGAAGGGCCCGCGCGTGATGCCGTCCAAATCATCGCCGCCCAATAAGGCACTCTTGGCAGGCGGCTGAGATAACAACATCAAAAAAGCGCCGACCAGTGACGTGTGACGTCACCCACCGTCGGCAACGAGGCCGGTGCCGCAGTCAGCGAGTCAGCGTCTTGAGGCGCTGCAGCTGCAGCAGCGCTCACGGATCTTGGATCTCTGCAGGAGTTTCTCCAAGAGGGGGGAACATGTTCTGATGTTGCTACTTTTTGTATAACTAGTGCAATTAGTCTCAGGACGTATATTGCCTCAAAAGCTAAATTTGACGGAAATTACGTAAAACTTACGCAACCTAAAACGATTAATAAATATTCGTTCAATGTTTTTTAGATGGAGGCCTTTGACAGCAACATGGTAGGCACATTTTTATTAGTGTAAGCTACGTAATGTGTACAGGGTGGTCCATTGATAGTGACCGGGCCAAATAACGAAAAAACTACAAAGAACGAAACTTGTCTAGTTTGAAGGGGGAAACCAGATGGCGCTATGGTTGGCCCGCTAGCTGGCGCTGCTATTGGTCAAACGAATATCAACTGCGTTTTTTAAAATAGGAACCCCCATCCTTATTACATATTCGTGTAGTACGTAAAGAAATATGAATGTTTTAGTTGGACCACTTTTTTCGCTTTGCGATATATGGCGCTGTAATAGTCACAAACGTAGAAGTACGGGCTATCACGTAAAATTCCGCTAGCGCGGACGGTATTTGCTTCGTGATACATTACCAGTGTTAAAATGGACCATTTACCAATTGCGGAAAAGGTCGCTATCGCGTTGGTGTGTGGCTATTGTGATCAAAATACCCAACGGGTGTGTGCTATGTATGCTGCTCGGTATCCTTGACGACATCATCCAATTGTCTGGACCGTTCGCCGGATAGTCACGTTATTTAAGGAAAGAGAAGTGTTCAGCCACATGTGAAACGTCAACCACGACCTGCAACAAATGATGTTGCCCAAGTAGGTGTTTTAGCTGCTGTCGCGGCTAATCCGCACATCAGTAGCAGACAAATTGCACGAGAAGCGGGAATCTCAACAACGTCGTTGTTGAGAATGCTACATCAACATCGATTGCACCCGTGCCATATTTCTATGCACCAGGAATTGCATGGCGACGACTTTCAACTTAGTGTACAGTTCTGCCACTGGGCGCAAGAGAAATTACGGGACGATGACAGACTTTTTCCACGCGTTCTATTTAACGACGAAGCGTCATTCACCAACAGCGGTAGCGTAAACCGCCATAATATCCACTATTGGGCAACGGAAAATCCACGATGGCTGCGACAAGTGGAACATCAGCGACCTTGGTGGTTTAATGTATGGTGCGGCATTATGGGAGGAAGGATAATTGGCCCTCATTTTATCGATGTCAGTCTAAATGGTGCAATGTATGCTGATTTCCTACGTAATGTTCTACCGATGTTACTACAAGATGTTTCACTGCATGACAGAATGGCGATGTACTTTCAACATGATGGATGTCCGGCACATAGCTCGCGTGCGGTTGAAGCGGTATTGAATAGCATATTTCATGACAGATGGATTGGCCCGCACGTTCACCGGATCTGACGTCCCCGGATTTCTTTCTGTGGGGAAAGTTGGAGGATACTTGCTATCGTGATCCCTCAACGCCTGACAACATGCGTCAGCGCATTGTCAATGCATGTGCGAACATTGCGGAAGTCGAACTACTCGCTGTTGAGAGGAATGTCGTTATACGTATTTCCAAATGCATTGAGGTTGATGGACATCATTTTGAGTGTTTATTGCATTAATGTGGTATTTACAGATAATCACGCTGTAACAGCATGCGTTCTCAGAAATGATAAGTTCACAAAGATACATGTATCACACTGGAACAACCGAAATAAAATGTTCAAACGCACCTACGTCCTGTATTTTAATTTAAAAAAAACATACCTGTTACCAACTGTTCGTCTAAAATTGTAAGCCATATGTTTGTGACTATTACAGCGCCATATCACAAAGCGAAAAAATTGGTCGAACTGAAACATTCATATTTCTTTACGCACTACACGAATATGTAATAAAAAATGGGGGTTCCTATTTAAAAAAAACACAGTTGATATCCGTTTGACCTATGGCAGCGCCATCTAGCGGGCCAACCATAGCGTCATCTGGTTTCCCTCTTCAAGCTAGACGAGTTTCGTTCTTTGTAGTTTTTTCGTTTGACACTTATTTCGTGAGATATTTGGCCCGGTCATGATCAATGGACCACCCTGTATATCTCGGGATTATTCACAGGAATGTGAGAGATACCATTTTAATTTAATAAAAGATAATATCATTTTATGATTAACTCCACGGTATCCAACAACTTATTCACAATAAATATTTGTATTAACATAGCACTAAAGTTTGGTCCTTACTGTAAATTAAAAGTTAGGAATAGAAAAAAAAACAGAACCACGGAGGAACTCGTGTTGGTATGCAACAAAAATAATAAGGAATCACGGAAAATTAATGCATCTCAAAGAAGGGAAAATGAAACAAACTTTAAAAACACTGTATTTTCTAGCGCGGCAATGCAAAATCTGCGATTGTACTAGGATCGCAGAAAATCATTGCTACAATTGGGCGAGAATCCATACGTATTATAAAAATGGATGTACGTATGTATGGATGTCTGTATGCATGTCCCACATCTCCTCCTAAACTACCGAACCTATTTCAACCAAATTTGCTACACATATCGCTTGTTGTCTGCAAAGGATCGTTGTAGGGGTAACAACCACCTACAGTACCTACAATAAAAGAGGTGGGGGTAAAAAGCAAGCATAATACAGGACACGCCAATATCCAGAGTATATGCATCCAGCACTTTAGGGTGAGAGCACTTAGTGACTTCGACAAACTTTGCACATAATTTCAAACCCTTACGAAACTTTTTCCCCGCTAATAGCTCCCACGAAATGATGAAAGGAAAAAAACTTTATAGCCTGCTACATTTTCGCTGTTCTTTACTACTAACTGTATTCGCGATACACGTTGCACTCAGCATTCACATATACACTGAATGCATCTGCAACACTATATCATTGTAGGACGCATATTTCTGGAGATATGACATCATAAACCCTGAGATGCGTGAAAAACTGTCACGACGTGCATGACGTTTTAATTTTTCACATCTTTACTACTTACTTATCTACATTCGTAATACATACTAATTACTTATCTATAGTCGTAATACATTTCGGAGATTGTATCTACGTATACCACTGCGTGTACCTACGAAATTATATCGTTGTACGACACATAGTTCAGGACGTGTGACATCGTATACATTGACCTGCGTGATAACGAAACTGCATGGTGAAATTCGCTAGATATTCCTGAATATTAATAAAGCCCACAAAACTTAGCAGTTGAATAACACGCTTATACAGGCGCTGCAAGCAGCCCAACGGTCACCATTATATGACATTTTCACTAAAAACTGGGAACTGTGCCTGTCTCAAGGGCTGGCCTCTTAAGTCACTACTACACTACTGGCCATTAAAATTGCTACACCAAGAAGTAATGCAAATGATAAAAAGGTTATTCATTGGACAAATATATTATACTAGAACTGACATGTGATTACATTTTCACGCAATTTGGGTGCATAGATCCTGAGAAATAAGTATCCAGAACAACAACCTCTGGCCGTAATAACGGCCTTGATACGCCTGGGCATTGAGTCAAACAGAGTTTGGATGGCGTGTACAGGTACAGCTGCCCATGCAGCTTCAACACGATACCACATTTCATCGAGAGTAGTGACTGGGGTATTGTTACGAGCCAGTTACTCGGCCACCATTGACCAGACGTTTTCAGTTGGTGAGAGATCTGGAGAACGTGCTGGCCAGGGCAGCAGTCGAACATTTTCTGTATCCAGAAAGGCCAGTACAGGACTTGCAACATGCGGTCGTGCATTATCCTGCTGAAATGTACGGTTTCGCAGCGATCGAATGAAGGGTAGAGCCACGGGTCGTAACACATCTGAAATGTAACGTCCACTGCTCAAAGTGGCATCAATGCGAACAAGAGGTGACCGAGACGTGTAACCAATGGTACCCCATACCATCACGCCGGGAGATGCGCCAGTATGGCGATGACGAATACACGCTTCCAATGTGCGTTCACCGGGATGTCACCTAACACGGATGCGACCATCAAGATGCTGTAAACAGAACCTGGATTCATCCGAAAAAATGACGTTTTGCTATTCGTACACCCAGGTTCGTCGTTGAGTACACCATCGCAGGCGCTCCTGTCTGTGATGCAGCGTCGAGGGTAACCGCAGCCATAGTCTCCGAGCTAATAGTCCATGCTGCTGCAACCGTCGTCGAACTGTTCGTGCAGATGATTGTTGTCCTGCAAACGTCCCCATCTGTTGACTCAGGGATCGATACGTGGCTGCACGATCCGTTACAGCGATGCTGATAAGATGCCTGTCATCTCGACTGCTAGTGATACGCGGCCGTTGAGATCCAACACAGCGTTCCGTATTACCCTCCTGAACCCACAGATTCCATATTCTACTAACAGTCATTGGATCTCGACCAACGCGAGCAGCAATGTCGCGATACGATAAACCGCAACCGCGATAGGCTACAATCCGACCTTTATCAAAGTCGAAAACGTGATGACACGCATTTCTCCTCCTTACACGAAATCCTAAACTCAGATTGGAATGTATACCACAGAGACAGGCTGGACAGTGAAGGGGGAGGCGTGTTTATAGCGATAAGAAGTGCAATAGTATCGAAGGAAATTGACGGAGATCCGAAATGTGAAATGATTTGGGTGAAGGTCACGGTTAAAGCAGACTCAGACATGGTAATTGGATGTCTCTGTAGGCCCCCTGGCTCAGCAGCTGTTGTGGTTGAGCACCTGAAGGATAATACGGAAAATATTTCGAGTAGATTTCCCCATCATGTTATAGTTCTGGGTGGAGATTTTAATTTGCCGGATATAGACTGGGAGGCTCAAACGTTCAGAACGGGTGGCAGGGACAAAGAATCCAGTGAAGTTTCTTTAAGTGCTTTATCTGAAAACTACCTTGAGCAGTTAAACAGAGAACCGACTCGTGGCGATAACATATTAGACCTTCTGGTGACAAACAGACCCGAACTATTTGAAACAGTTAACGCAGAACAGGGAATCAGCGATCATAAAGCGGTTACGGCATCGATGATTTCAGCCGTAAATAGAAATATTAAAAAAGGTAGGAAGATTTTTCTGTTTAGCAAAAGTGACAAAAAGCAGATTACAGAGTACCTGACGGCTCAACACAAAAGTTTTGTCTCAAGTATAGATAGTGTTGAGGATCAGTGGACAAAGTTCAAAACCATCGTACAATATGCGTTAGATGAGTATGTGCCAAGCAAGATCGTAAGAGATGGAAAAGAGCCGCCGTGGTACAACAACCGAGTTAGAAAACTGCTGCGGAAGCAAAGGGAACTTCACAGCAAACATAAACATAGCCATAGCTTTACAGACAAACAAAAATTACGCGAAGCGAAATGTAGTGTGAGGAGGGCTATGCGAGAGGCGTTCAATGACTTCGAAAGTAAAGTTCTATGCACTGACTTATCAGAAAATTCTAAGAAATTTTGGTCTTATGTCAAAGCGGTAGGTGAATCAAAACAAAATGTCCAGACACTCTGTGACCAAAATGGTACTGAAACAGAGGATGACAGACTAAAGGCCGAAATACTAAATGTCTTTTTCCAAAGTTGTTTCACAGAGGAAGATTGCACTGTAGTTCCTTCTCTAGATTGTCGCACAGATGACAAAATGGTAGATATCGAAATAGACGACAGAGGGATAGAGAATTAAAATCGCTCAAAAGAGGAAAGGCCGCTGGACCTGATGGGATACCAGTTCGATTTTACACAGAGTACGCGAAGGAACTTGCCCCCCTTCTTGCAGCGGTGTACCGTAGGTCTCTAGAAGAGCGTAGCGTTCCAAAGGATTGGAAAAGGGCACAGGTCATCCCCATTTTCAAGAAGGGACGTAGAACAGATGTTCAGAACTATAGACCTATATCTCTAACGTCGATCAGTTGTAGAAATTTGGAACACGTATTACGTTCGAGTATAATGACTTTTCTGGAGACTAGAAATCTACTCTGTAGGAATCAGCATGGGTTTCGAAAAAGGCGGTCGTGCGAAATCCAGCTAGCGCTATTCGTCCACGAGACTCAGAGGGTCATTGACACGGGTTCACAGGTAGATGCTGTGTTTCTTGACTTCCGCAAGGCGTTCGATACAGTTCCCCACGGTCGTTTAATGAACAAAGTAAGAGCATATGGACTATCAGACCAATTGTGTGATTGGATTGAAGAGTTCCTAGATAACAGAACGCAGCATGTCATTCTCAATGGAGAGAAGTCTTCCGAAGTAAGAGTGATTTCAGGTGTGCCGCAGGGTAGTGTCATATGACCGTTGCTATTCACAATACACATAAATGACCTTGTGGATGACATCGGAAGTTCACTGAGGCTTTTTGCAGATGATGCTGTGGTGTATCGAGAGGTTGTAACAATGGAAAATTGTACTGAAATGCAGGAGGATCTGCAGAGAATTGACGCATGGTGCAGGGAGTGGCAATTGAGTCTCAATGTAGACAAGTGTAATGTGCTGCGAATACATAGAAAGATAGTTCCCTTATCATTTAACTACAAAAAAGCAAGTCAGCAACTGGAAGCAGTTAATTCCATAAATTATTTGGGAGTACGCATTAGGAGTGATTTAAAATGGAATGATCATATAAAGTTGATCGTCGATAAAGCAGATGCCAGACTGAGATTCATTGCAAGAATCCTAAGGAAATGCAATCCGAAAACAAAGGAAGTAGGTTACAGTACGCTTGTTCGCCCACTGCTTGAATACTGCTCAACAGTGTGGGATCCGTACCAGATAGGGTTGATAGAAGAGATAGAGAAGATCCAACGGAGAGCAGCGCGCTTCGTTACAGTATCATTTAGTAATCGCGAAAGCGCTACGGAGATGATAGATAAACTCCAGTGGAAGACTCTGCGGGAGAGACGCTCAGTAGCTCGGTACGGGCTTTTATTAAAGTTTCAAGAACATACCTTCACCGAAGAGTCAAGCAGTATATTGCTCCGTCCTACGTATATCTCGCGAAGAGACCATGAGGATAAAATCAGAGAGATTAGAGCCCACACAGAAGTATACCGACAATCCTTCTTTCCACGAACGATACGAGACTGGAATAGAAGGGAGAACCGATAGAGGTACTCAGGGTACCCTCCGCCACACACCGTCAGGTGGCTTGCGGAGTATGGATGTAGATGTAGAGTAGATGTAGATCACAACAACGTTTCACCAGGTAACGCCGGTCAACTGCTGTTTGTGTGTGAGAAATCGGTTGGAAACTTTCCTCACGTCAGCACGTTGTAGGTGTCGCCATCGGCGCCAACTTAGTCTGAATGCTCTGAAAAGCTAATCATTTGCATATCACATCATCTTGTTCCTGTCGGTTAAATTTCGTGTCTGGAGCACGTCATCTTCGTGATGTAGCAATTTCAATGGCTAGTAGTGTAGCCGGCCAGGGTGGCCGAGCGGTTCTAGACAGTTCAGTCTGGAACCACGCGAGCTCTCCGGTCGCAGGTTCGAATCCTGCCTCGGGCGTGGATGTGTGTGACGTCCTTAGGTTAGTTAGGTTTAAGCAGTTCTAAGTTCTAGGGGACTGATGACCTCAGGTGTTAAGTTTCGTAGTGATCAGAGCCATTTAGAGCCAGTAGTGTAAATACTTAACATGCTTGTTTCCCAATTCCACTCGAATATCTAAGAGTACAGGACGCTCTATTTTACACATAAACATGCTCTCAGCAGGAATTGACCGCATGTGATTCCGAGAGGTCCCGGATGGAAATGCAGAACCAGAAGGCTTCCGCTCCTTCCAGCGGTAATATCGGCGTCCGAGCACGGCACACGGCAGCACGAAAGCCGCAGTCGGCAGATTTCAGCACGGCGCACCTGCTCGGCTCGGCCCCCGCAACCCGCCGCATCGGTAGAGTCCGGAACAGGCCTCCTTTCACAGCGCGTAGCTCCCTCTGTAGCCTCCCATATCACAGCCAGCCGAACTCTGTCCATAGATCTTAAATTAGTCCAGAAGCGATACCTCAAACCGAGAGACACGGCTCAGTAGGAATAAGCAAGTATAAAGACAAGCAGTAGAAACTCTCACTGTGCGCGGGTGAGCATTATCTTGCCGAAATGTAAGCCCAGGATGACCTGTCATAAGCGTCCTGCTATGAAAAGAAAGTTACCCCAGACCATAACTCACGCACGTCGGGCCGCACACCCTAGACGATTACTCATGGCTGTCAGACCGCGTGGCAAGCCACCTGCTGACTGGTTCGTTTCCAGACTCGTCTTCGGCCTGGACTCCCATTGACTGAAGGAACTTCAGTGGTAAGTCCTGCTTCGAATTTAGCCCCAATGACCAGCGAAGACATGTCCAGAGAAGCCCCACCCTGCGGTAGGATACCAATCTGACTGTTGCTCGCCATATGACCCACAACCAGGAGTGTCTGGAGTGATATTTATTTTCATTGCAGGACCCCTTTGATTGTGATCCACGGCACCCTTACACCACAGCGGTACATCGACGATGCGCAGCCCGCCCCCCTGCCCCCGCGATTTGTTGTCCATCCTGAACATTCATTTGAGCAAGATAATGCCCGGTCGCATAAGGCGGCAGTTCCTACTGCTTGTCGTCGTGGTTGCCAAACGCCACCTTCGCCAACACGTTCACTGGATCTCTCCCCAATTGTAAATGTTCGGAGCTTTATGGGCAGGGGGCTCAAGACCAATCAGTTTGAGATTTCGACGATCTAACCAGCCAGTTGGGCAGAATCTGGTACGATATACCTCAGGAGGACATCCTAAAATCTGTCAATCCGTCAATCAATGGCAAGCTCAATAGCTGCTTGCTTAAGGGGCTCCGGAAAGGCTCAAAATCATGGAAAGTTCAATTTTTACTTTTTTGCGTTTTCTGAATCTGCAGACTATTACCTTTTAATAGATATATAATTTATTCAATTCCGAAGACTACAACTATTTTTAAATTTTTATTGAAATGTGTTCTACATGGGCGTGACCCACTGTGGCGCTGTTAAACTGCTGTCAAATGGTGTTATTATTAACGTCCGTGTTCATCAGGTACATTTTAGTGATGTGAGATAAAGTATGTGTTGTGGCTAACCTGTGTTGGTTCAATATATATGGCTGGTGTGATTGTCGATTGTTTCATGTTTATTTACTCTGTCGTTATCTCGAAAATATTCGTAATTAATTCTGTTTCTTGAGTCTCTGTTTTGTTGAAGTATAATAATGAGTAAAAGTAAAGTTATTAGAAATCCTCTGAAGGCTTTTAAGAAAAGGAGAAATGTTGGAAAGCCAAAGGTATGTGTTACTACTGTAAACAATAAAGACGATAACCAAGTGAGTGAACCTAACCTCTCAAGTACACCTGCCCATAGCAGTCAAAGTGGGAAAGAAAATACTTCACAGAAGATGCTTGGTTCAATGAGTGAAAACTATGAATGTTTTATGGGGGAATCGGATGTGAATGAAATATTTGATATGTCGGTTCTCAAAGGAATTTTTTCAAACTGTGTAAGATGTACTCATTGTAGTGAAGTTGGTCTGGAACTCTCCATAATAAAGCACGTAGGACTTGCTAGTGAAATACAACTGAAATGTGATAACTGTTCATACATGACCACCTTTTGGAAGAGTTTTGCAGTAACTGCAACTGAAGAAAATGGTAGCAAAATCTACGAGCACAACAACGAGCGATGCTTGCTTTAGACAAGGAACGCCTTCGGGCTGCAGACAAGGCTGTAAAGAGTCTAGAAATACAAGCAAGAGTAACAGGAGGAGGAACAAGAGGAAGCTGGAGGAGGAGTTTGCAGAGGATGAAGATAATCCATCCTATGGACCTGGAATGCACTAAAAAGTTAATCCAATCTTTGTCGCTCGATTCCCAAAACTTTTATTTTCTCATACTAATTACATGTTTTCTAAGGATCTTCCAAACAAATTTGTTTCAAACTTTCAGTAAATGTTACACAGTACCTTCTGCATAATTTAACACAGCCTTTTTCCAAAAAACTGTATATTTTTGAATATATAAATAAAAAATTGCAAAAAAATGTTGTGAATTTTCATTACAATTGAAAAAAAAATCTTTAATAACTGAACTAAAATTTTGTAAAATCCCTGTGTTAAGTTGTAGCCCTTATTCCAATAAATAATCTGTAAAAAGTTCAACTTCCTACCTCAAATACTTTGTGAGGAAAGATGTAATTTATAAGCGTTATTTTAACATTGCAAGTATAAGGCGTTCCGGAGCCCCTTAAGGGCCGGAGACGGACCAACGTGTACTTGGATTGTTCAATTTTTGAGGCTCCTTGTCTTAAATAAATCTTCAGCTGCTTCTGAAATTGTAATCATTTGTTTGTCTGTACATGTATGTTACATGTACCAATGTCGTTTTTCTTTTGCTTAAACAGTATAAATATGCTATGTTCACCATAGGTGCTTGGCGTTCAACATGAATGTAGCAGGAAGAGAATACCCCAACACCGAGAGTAGTTGCTGTTATGAGGTGGTTTGCCTGCATGCAGCAGCAGTACAGCCTGGTCACAGGGCGAGATAGGTATATGCAAATTATGGCAAAACTGAAGCAACACAAATCAGCAACAATTTATAGTAATGTAAAAAGACGCAGTATACATTACATATCTTGAGTGTGATGATGAGACATGACAAGACAGTTAAATATTAACTTGCACTGATGAGTCTTTGAACATTGGTCCAGACCTGAACCCATTGAACCAAGACTAATATAACTAGTTGAATGTTTAGTTTGACATTTCTGAGCGGTGACTTAAGTATTGATATTCTCAAACTAACTTGACCCGTGACGGCTCGTGTTCATGCCGTTTATTGCTTGGCACCTTGTCATCGCGGTTGTGGCATCTCGTTTCTTATTCGATTTACTGGCGTCATTAAGTTCTTGGCTTGCCTGCCCATGAGTGGCAGCAGCAGCGCTTATCGATACGAGTACTGTGGTACTATCTTTGGAGCGACTTCTAGTATTTCCCGGCCGTGCTGTGTGGAGTGGGGGTGGCGAACCTACATCAGTTGGGTTGGGGCGCAGCAGCGAGCAGGTCCGTGCAGCGCGGGCGCAAGCCGGGGCCACTGGCGGCGTGCGTCCACTGCCGGATCGAGGAGGGGTAGCTGCGAGAGCGACGACTTCGTTGCACACCAAACCCTGGACGTTTAAGTTGAGTGAAGAGTTAATATTCTAATGCAACCTCGAATATTCTGAGATCTGGCCTTTGGTCGGCGGGTTGTTGCTCCCAGGGCCGCTGACGCTGGTGGCAGCGAGTGAAGCGTTTTGAGGTGGTGAAATATTGCAGCCGTCTCTATTTGTATTTAACCACTGAATTTAGTATTATTCTTACAGGGTGTTTCAAAAATGACCGGTATATTTGAAACGGCAATAAAAACTAAACGAGCAGCGATAGAAATACACCGTTTGTTGCAATATGCTTGGGACAACAGTACATTTTCAGGCGGACAAACTTTCGAAATTACAGTAGTTACAATTTTCAACAACAGATGGCGCTGCAAGTGATGTGAAAGATATAGAAGAGAACGCAGTCTGTGGGTGCGCCATTCTGTACGTCGTCTTTCTGCTGTAAGCGTGTGCTGTTCACAACGTGCAAGTGTGCTGTAGACAACATGGTTTATTCCTTAGAACAGAGGATTTTTCTGGTGTTGGAATTCCACCGCCTAGAACACAGTGTTGTTGCAACAAGACGAAGTTTTCAACGGAGGTTTAATGTAACCAAAGGACCGAAAAGCGATACAATAAAGGATCTGTTTGAAAAATTTCAACGGACTGGGAACGTGGCGGATGAACGTGCTGGAAAGGTAGGGCGACCGCGTACGGCAACCACAGAGGGCAACGCGCAGCTAGTGCAGCAGGTGATCCGACAGTGGCCTCGGGTTTCCGTTCGTCGTGTTGCAGCTGCGGTCCAAATGACGCCAACGTCCACGTATCGTCTCATGCGCCAGAGTTTACACCTCTATCCATACAAAATTCAAACGCGGCAACCCCTCAGCGCTGCTACCAGTGCTGCACGAGAGACATTCGCTAACGATATAGTGCACAGGATTGATGGCGGCGATATGCATGTGGGCAGCAGTTGGTTTACTGACGAAGCTTATTTTTACCTGGACGGCTTCGTCAATAAACAGAACTGGCGCATATGGGGAACCGAAAAGCCCCATGTTGCAGTCCCATCGTCCCTGCATCCTCAAAAAGTACTGGTCTGGGCCGCCATTTCTTCCAAAGGAATCATTGGCCCATTTTTCAGATCCGAAACGATTACTGCATCACGCTATCTGGACATTCTTCGTGAATTTGTGGCGGTACAAACTGCCTTAGACGACACTGCGAACACCTCGTGGTTTATGCAAGATGGTGCCCGGCCACATCGCACGGCCGACGTCTTTAATTTCCTGAATGAATATTTCGATGATCGTGTGATTGCTTTGGGCTATCCGAAACATACAGGAGGCGGCGTGGATTGGCCTCCCTATTCGCCAGACATGAACCCCTGTGACTTCTTTCTGTGGGGACACTTGAAATACCAGGTGTACCGCCAGAATCCAGAAACAATTGAACAGCTGAAGCAGTACATCTCATCTGCATGTGAAGCCATTCCGCCAGACACGTTGTCAAAGGTTTCGGGTAATTTCATTCAGAGACTACGGCATATTATTGCTACGCATGGTGGATATGTGGAAAATATCGTACTATAGAGTTTCCCAGACCGCAGCGCCATCTGTTGTTGAAAATTGTAACTACTGTAATTTCGAAAGTTTGTCTGCCTGAAAATGTACTGTTGTCCCAAGCATATTGCAACAAACGGTGTATTTATATCGCTGATCGTTTAGTTTTTATTGCCGTTTCAAATATACCGGTCATTTTTGAAACACCCTGTATTAGTGAAATGCAACCAGCGGCATTTTCTGCCTTGTGGCCAGTAACGCCCCAGTTACCTGCCCTGGAGGTTAGCATACTTTTCCAGCAGTGTACCTTTCCTCGTCGTGTTGATGCTGTCCGACATGGTGTGTAGTTCGACAGCCTCTTGTACTGTACTGGCATATTTTTTTGGTAGGTCTACCTTGGTTCTAGTGTTTCCTTCGTCCTTGGGTGTTTTCTGAAGACTTAGTGCTGTCAGTCTCTTCACCCTTGCCTAAAAATATTCCATCGTTGCATCGGTGATGGGACGTTAGGCGGAATGGTTAGTGGGTCGGTCGGCGCTTTTAAGCTGCCCCTAGTTTGAATTGCCATCCTGTTATGTGAGTACAACTCTTGGCTGCCTGTCTCACCTTACCTTATGTTTGAGTTACCTCCCCAGGCCGACCCTAGGAACACATGTAGAGAACCGCTTGCCCTGATTCCTTAGATTGTGATGTCTGTTTTAAGGATACTTGTAATTTTCTAATTATTGTTGGTGTGGCCTTCAGTCGAGCAATAATTTCACTTCTTCCGTGATAAGGCCTTCAGCCATGTTACAGAAAGTTTTTTTAAGCAAACTTGTTTTAAAAGCAAGGGATTTATTTTAAATGTGCTATTTGGAATTGTTTTCCTGACTTCTAATTCAGGCCTTTAGCCGTTTGTTATTTGAAATTTTTTGTGGCCTTCAGACGAGTAATTTCATTTCTTTTATAATAAGGTCTTCAGCCGTGTTACAGTTGGTTTTAAAACGAAGTATTTATCTTACAAGGGAACCTCCCCATCGCACCCCCCTCAGATTTAGTTATAAGTTGGCACAGTGGATAGGCCTTGATAAACTGAACACAGATCAATTGAGAAAACAGGAAGAAGTTGTGTGGAACTGTGAAAAAATAAGCAAAATATACAAACTGAGTAGTCCATCGGTCACATAGGCAACATCATGGAGCATGTGAGGTCAAGAGCGCCGTGGTCCCGTGGTAGCCTGAGCAGGTGTAGAATGAGAGGTCCGTGGTTCAAGTCTTCCCTCGAGTGAAAATTTTACTTTCTTTATTTTTGCATAGTTATTATCTGTCCGTTCGTTTATTGACCTCTCTGTTCACTGTAATAAGTTTAGTGTCTGTGTTTTGCGACCGCATCGCAAAACCGTGCGCTTAGTAGACGAAAGGACGTGCCTCTCCAATGGGAACCGAAAACATTTGATCGCAAGGTCATAGGTCAACCGATTCCTCCACAGGAAAACACATCTGATATATTCTATACGACACTGGTGACGGCATGTGCGTCACATGACAGGAATATGTTGTCGACCCACCTAACTTGTACACTTGGCGAATGGGTAAAAAGATTTTTCTACCTTTCCCGAGTTAGGTTTTCTTGTGGATGTGATAATCACCCCCAAAAAAGTGGTGAAAACATAAGAGTTTGCCACATAAACTGAAAATAAAAAATTAAATTTGTCGCTCGATGGAAGATTTGAACCAAGGACCTTTCGTTCCACATCTGCTCACGTTACCACGAGACCACGGCGCTCCTGCAGTCCAAGTCTCCTTGATGTGCATATCTTCACGTGACCTACTCAGTTTGTATATTTTGCTTATTTTTTCACAGTTCCACACAAATTCTTCCTGTTTTCTCAATTGATCTGTATTCAGTTTTTCAAGGCCTATCCACTGTGCCAACTTATAACTAAATCTGAGGGGGGCGCGATGGGGAGGTTCCCTTGTTAGTATGTGCTATTTGGAATTGTGCTTCTAATTCAGGCCTCCAGCCGTTTGTTGTTTGAAGTTATTGTTGGTGGCCTTCGGTCCTAAAACGTGGAATTTTTTCCTGTCATAAGGCCTTCAGCAGTCATATAGTCAATTGTGTGTTTTTTTTAAAGAGATTGTTTTAAAATTTTAATTTCTTTAAATAAAGTTTACGTATTTGTTGTGCATCCGAGAGTGACTGATTACGGCCCGTCCACAATTATAACCTTATGCTGCCCCATCCTGAGAAAGCAGCTCTCATAACTGTTGAAACACGGTTCATGCTGTCGTTGACCTGATTAGAGTCGTGCTTCTGCTTGCATCCGTGTTTGGTGGAGGGTTGTCCATTTGGAACCTAGACTAAAGAAAATAAAATCGAAACACCAAGAAAAAGTAGTGCAACATAAACGAAACTTGGTAGGCGCATTTTTGCATCTGAAACAAGATGACTATTCAAATTGCGCTCCAGTAGCACAAGAGTAGCACTAGCAGCGGCGCTACGAGGATGCAAATCACGTTTGCTTTAAATACACGCTGTAACGCTCGTGAGCGTTAGTTACCTTTGAGTTGACATCGCCTTTAAGGCGATGTAGACGCCATTATCAACACCTCATTGAATTTGAAGGAGGTCGTGTAACAGCCCTACCAGAAGCTGGATGTTCCTTCTGCGATATTGCAGAAAGACTTGGCAGGAATGTAGCCACTGAGAGCTAACTGCAGGACACGGAGTACTGCGCTACGACTTACAGAAAGGATTCTACATCTACATCTATACAGAAACTCCGCAAGCCACCGTACGATGCATGGTGGAGGGTGCCATGTACCACTACTAGACATTCCCTCCCTTGTTCCACTCGCAAATAGAGCAACGGAAAAACAGCAGTCTATATGCCTCCGCATGAGCCCTAATTTCTCGTATCTTATCTTCTCGGCCCTTACGCGCAATGTATGTAGGGACAGTATAATCTTTCGGAAGTCAGCTTCAAATGCCGACTCTCTAAATTTTCTCTATAGTTTTCAGAATGAGATTTTCACTCTGCAGCGGAGTGTGCGGTGATATGAAACTTCCCGGAAGACTAAAACAGTGTCCCGGACCGAGACTCAATCTCGGGACCTTTGCCTTCCACGGGCAAGTGCTCTATCATCTGTGCTAACCAAGCACGAATCACGCCCCGTCCTCACCGCTTTACTTCCGCCAGTACCTCCTCTCCTACCTTCCTAACTTTACAGAAGCTCTCCTGCGAACCTTGCAGGACTAGCATTCCTGAAAGAAAGGATATTGCGGAGACCTGGCTTAACCACAGCCTGGGGGATGATTCCAGAACGAGATTTTCACTCTGCAGCGGAGTGTGTACCAATATGAAACTTCCTGGCAGAGTAAAACTGTGTGCCGGATTGACACTCGAACTCGGGACCTTTGCCTTTCGTGGGCAAGTGCTCTACCATCTGAGCTGCCCAAGTACGACTCACGCCCCGTCCTCACCGCTGTACTTCCGCCAGTACCTCGTCTCCTACCTTCCAAACTTTACAGAAGCTCTCATTAGTGTTCCTCGACAAGAATATCGCCTTACCTCCAGGGATTCCCGTTAGAGTTCCCGAAGCATCTCCATAACACTTATGTGTTGTTCGAACCTACCGGCAACAAATCTAGCACCATGCCTCTGAATTGCTTCGATGTCTTCCTTACATCCGGCCAGATACGGATCCCAAACACTCTATCACTACTTCAGAATAGGTCGCACCAGGGACCTATATGCGGTCTCCTTTACATGTGAACCACACTTTTCTAAAATTCTCCCAATAAACAGAAGTCGAGCATTCGCCTACCTTACAGCAGTTCTCCCACGCTCGTTCCATTTCATATCGCTTTGCAGCGTTACTCCCAAATGTTCAAACGACTTGGCTGTGTCATGCAGGACACTACTAACACTTTATCCGAACATTACAGGTTTGTGCTTCCTACCTATCCGCATTAACTTACATGTTTCCTCATTTAGAGCCATTCATGACACCAATTAGAAATTTTGCCGAAGTCGTCGTGTATCTTCCTACAGTCACCCAACTTCGACACCTTACCGTACACCACAGCTTCATCAGCAAACATCCGCAAATTACTGCACACTCTGTCCGCCGAATTATTTATATGTATAGAGAAAACAGTGGTCCTATCACACTTCCCTGGGGCACTCCTGACGATACCCTTGTCTGTGATGGACACTCGACGTCGAGGACAATATATTGTGTTCTATTACTTAAGAAGTCTTCGAACCAATCACAAATCGAGCCAGTTATAAGAAAAAAACATCAAACTATTTCTTACAGTTGCTAGTAGTATCACGAATAAACGGCACTACGTAACACACTTCTGTGAGTGGATCAACTACGAGGGTAATCCCAAAAGTAAGGTCTCCTATTTTTTTATAAATACCTCAACCTGCTTATTTCTACAATGGTTTACATCAGTTTACAGCTTGAACATTTAACTATTTTTCGACATAATCACCATTTTTGTCGATGCATTTTTGTAGACGCTGTGGCAGTTTTGTCACACCAGCTCGCCGCCATGCTGTTTAGGAAGTTATGAACCTCTTCTTTCACCTCGTCGTCGGAGCTCAATCGCTTTCCGGTCAAACGTTCTTTTATCCTAGGGAACAAGTGATAGTCACTGGGCGCCAAGTCAGGACTATAGGGATGGTGGGCGATTGTGTTCCACTGAATCTGTGCAGGAGAGCAACGGTTTGCCGAGGGATGCGTGGGCGAGCGTTCTCATAGGGAATGTGTACGCTCTTGCTCAACATTCCTCTCTTCCGTTTCTGAATTGCCCGTTTGAGTTTTTTCAGAGTCTCACAGTACCTGTCAGCGTTAATTGTGGTCCCAGCGATTCAGCTCCGACGACGAGGTGAAAGAAGAGGTTCATAACTTTCTGAACAGCATGGTGGCGAGCTGGTATGGCATGGGCATACAAAAACTGCCACAGCGTCTACAAAAATGCATCGACAGCAATGGTGATTATGTCGAAAAATAGCTAAATGTTCAAGCTGTAAACGGATGTAAACCATTGTAGAAATAAACAGGTCTATGTACCTATAAAATAATAGGAGACCTTTCTTTTGGGATTAGCCTCGTAATATCCCCCGGTGAGCTGGAGATTTAAATTTTAGGAACTTATTTGAAGCACATCGTTTTTATAGAACTAACCAGTACGGCCCTAACTACAGTAAACAAGTTCAAATGGATGTCTGCTGCTTTAGTTAAGGAGACTTGCACAGGATATTCTGGATTGGGGAAGTACATCAAAACGTTCTTCGGGCTGATGGCCATACCAATCATTTTGCATTCTCGAAAGTATAGCAAATTCACAGAAAATATTTGTAATGGTAACAATTTTTCATTTATTCATATCTAAGGCAATCGGCCAGTCTCCAAACCAAGTGGATATTTCCCTTTGCAACTCACATAGGATACTCTCCTGGTACAGTGCTGTCTTCCGCAAACAATATCTATAGATGGTTCACATGTCGTGTGCTGAGAATACGAGCGAACCTGTCTCAAACACAGAAGCGAGGATACTCTCCGCCAGAACGAAACAGCGACTAGGGCGAAGCTAACAACACACGCCCGTCCCACAGGGACGTGACCGCGGATTTCCTACGCCGCGGCGGTCCGTGGGCGTGGGTTCGTGTCCGGTGGCGACCCGCCTGGGCGTGCCCGCATTTTCGGCCGGTCGTGGACCTGGGACGTGGCGCCGTCCAGGCGGCATCGGAGAGATAACGGTGAGGGGCCAAAGCAGAGGTCGTGATCTTGAGGATGGGCTCAAGCGAAATTAGCCACAGAACTTGTTCTCAGTGCCCAGAAGCGTCTAATAAATGAAATGAGAAAGCTTGTGGAAACTTGTGGTGACTCCTCAGACGGTGATTCCAAAAGATAAACGGTCATTTGCCTACAGATTTAGTTTTATTGTAGTCACTGTGAACTTCGGACCAAAACTTTCTACGCTCCGTGCTGGAAACGACTACTTTATGAAGTCCCACGCAATTTTAGCCGTTCACAGCAGTGTCCTTAACTAGGTGTCGTTGCTTACGATGGGATACTGGTATACAGTATGCTTTTTCACACTGGTGTTACACTAGTTTATACCTCAAGCCACTGACGTGCTTCCCAAGCCTACAAAAAGGCGTGGGGAAGAGGATTCACATAGCAAATCGCGCTTTTGACTTGTGGGGGAGATCGGGGTTGAAGAGAGGGTGAGACTAAAATTTAATATGCTGTCTGATAAAAAATATCCGTACACTTTCACGTAGTGCGGAACTGATCACTAGATGTTATTAGATGCGGATGCGACAGTACACAAGTAGGAAGGCAGTATTGTGTTAACAGTGGCAGAAGAATGGGTCTGTCGCAGAGCTCAGTGACTTCTAACTTGCACTAGTCACTGGATGTCACCCGAGCAACAAATAGATCAGGAACATTTCAGTACTTCCAAATGCGTCCAAGACGAATGTTGGACATATGACTGTGAAGTGAAAACGCAAATGAATCACCGCTGTTAAACCAAGAGCAGGCAGGCTCATATACTGCACAGGATGCGTCGTGCATTACGTAGGGCGGCTGAGGAAAATAGCACGAAATCAGCGGAAGGGAAGGTTCGTGAGTTACAAAATGTTACCAGCCGTCCAGTTAGCACCGTGACTGTGCGTAGGGTGTTAAAATGGGGTTAAATAGTCGAGAAACTCGTTACAAGAGTTATGGGTGTCAGAGACGCAGCAAATAGTACACACAGACAGCACCCGACCTCCGACAACCAACTCGCCTACAAGTATCTAGGCAGCGACGTTAGTCAGTCTGTGGCCAGTGCGATACACAGGTACGCCCACTCGCTAACTGAGGACTTTCACAGACCCGCCGCCCTATGACAAAATCTACGAGGACTATAAATACTACTGGCCATTAAAATTACTACACGACGAAGATGACATGCTACACACGCGAAATTTAACCGACAGGAACAAGATGCTGTGATATGCAAATTATTAGCTTTTCAGAGCATTCACACAAGGTTGGCGCCGTTGGCGACACCTACAACGTGCTGACATGACGAAAGTTTCTTACCGATTTCTCATACACAAACAGCAGTTGACCGGCTTTGTCTGGTGAAACGTTGTTGCGATGCCTCGTGTAAGGAGGAGAAATGCATACCTTCACGTTTCCGACTTTGATAAAGGGCGGATTGTAGCCTATAGCGATTGCGGTTTATCGTATCGCGACATTGCTGCTCGCGTTGGTCGAGATCCAATGACTGTTAGCAGAATATACGAGTAGAATAGGTGGGTTCAGGAGGGTAATACGGAACGCTGTGCTGGATCCCAACGGCCTCGTATCACTAGCAGTCGAGATGACAGGCATCTTATACGCATGGCTGTAACGGATGGTGCAACCACGTCTCGATCCCTGAGTCAACAGATGGGGACGTTTGAATGACAACAACCATCTGCACGAACAGTTCGATGACGTTTGCAGCAGCATGGACTATCAGCTCGGAGACCATGGCTGCGGTTACTCTTGACGCTGCATCAGAGACAGGAGCGCCTGCGCTGGTGTACTCAACGACGAACCTGGGTCCATGAATAGCACAACGTCATTTTTTCGGATGAATCCAGGTTCTGTTTACAGCATCATGATGGTCGCATCCGTGTTTGGCGACATCCCGGTGAACGCACATTGGAAGCGTGTATTCGTCATCGCCATACTGGCGTATCACCCGGCGTGATGGTATGAAGTTCCATTGGTTACACGTCTCCGTCGCCTCTTGTTCGCATTGACAGCATTTTGAACAGTGGACATTACATTTCTGATGTGTTACGACGCTGTGAAACCCTGCATTTCAGTAGGATAATGGACGACCGCATGTTGCAGGTCGTGTACGGGCCTTTCTTGATACAGAAAATGTTCGTCTGCTGCCCTGGCCAGCACATTCTTCAGATCTCTCACCAATTGAAAACGTCTGGTCAATAGTGGCCGAGCAACTGGCTCGTCACAATACGCCAGTCACCACTCTTGATGAACTGTGGTATCGTGTTGAAGCTGCATGGGTAGCTGTACGTGTACACACCATCCAAGCTCTGTTTGACTCAATGCCCAAGCGTATGAAGGCCGTTATTACAGCCAGAGGTGGTTGTTCTGATACTGATTTCTCTGGATCTATGCACCCAATTTGGGTGAAAATGTAATCACATGTCAGTTCTAGTATAATATATTTGTCCAATGAATACCCGTTTATCATCTGCATTTCTTCTTGGTGTAGCAATTTTAATGACCAGTAGTGTAGGCAAATCTACATCTGCAGCTGAACCCGTAGTTCCTGTTGAGAATCTAAATTATTTCGCTAAGTCGAAGCCTTTACTTGACCACTGCACAAGGGCTCCAACCATCGACTGTCTTACGGGAAAACGACAGGGTGACGGTCGAAAAAACTCGAAAGTTTTTTATTACGGTATTCGAATGTCTGTATGTTGAAGAATTAGTCCACAAAATATTATGCGGGAATTCCAAGAAGCAACGATTCTGCGAGCGTTTGAAGCCGAGCGCGCACGGCACGCCGCGGCATTAGAGAACCGGTTTGGCGTTCACGCTCCTTATTTGCACTGATTTGAGCAAAACTGATTTGCTGGACCGTTGTCTGGGCGGTTTTAGACAAAATGTGAACGAAAGTTTCAATAGTCTCGTTTGCAGATATGCTCCAAAAATAACATCCATCCGAAGCGGAATTGTTAACATCGCTTCAAATTTGGCCGTGTATGTACTCAATCTAGGAAAACCCGCCAGGGTAGCCGAGAGCGCTAACGCGCTGCTTCCTGGACTCGGGTACGCGCGCCAGCCCCGGAACGAATCTGCCCGGCTGATTAACAACGAGGGCTGGTCTGCCGGCCAGCCTGCATGTGGTTTTTAGGCGGTTTCCCGCATCCCACTAGGTGAATACCGGGCTGGTCCCCAAGTTCCGCCTCAGTTACACGACTCACAGACATTTGAAAAACGTTCGCACTATTTCATGACTTACATTAGACGCAGGCAGCTCGGGTACACTACTTCCGTCCCAGGGGTTCGGAGTGGCTGAAGGAAGGGCATCCAGCCACCCTCTGCCATTAACACTGCCAAATCCGCAATAACAAAGCCGACCCTGCGTTGGAACGGGACAAAGGCCCCGAGAAAGAAGAAGAAGAAGAAGAAGATGTGCTCAATGTAAGCCATACTGCGTTAATCCGTGTGACAAATGCCCTTCAAATCAAAATCGACTATGACGTGCGCCGATTCTGTGAAGACAGAGACGCCAGCGGCGATGCGTTCAGCGACGAAAAGGGCTTTGACGACGAAAATTAAGGCTTCTCAGATCAAAGTAGCAGAAAGTGGTCACAAGCAGGGGCGATAGTTATTATGGTCAGGCATCGATGATATCCCGTAAGTTTCAATTTTTGTCCCTTTTCTTTGTATGATAAATACTTGTCAAAATTTAAGTGTTCTTCTCAAAACCATGTTTTTCGCCACGGTTGTCGTCGTCCGCGCTACAATTTTCATCGGATTTCAATGATTTTTGTCCCCCTTGAAGCAAATTGAATTCCCCTTCAATTCACAGTAGCCGATTTTTTTGTGTTGATGTTCAGCTTTTTTCGGCCAAAACAGAGGGTCCAAAAACCGGCCATTTTAAAAAATCTATAATTGCGCCATTTTTTGTGCAAATCCTTACGCTGAACTAAAATTACATGTATAAGGATCAGGGTGATATGTTAATTTCATGTTTCAAATAACCACGACCGTAATTACACCAACAACCGTCGTTCTGCCTAGGGAAAATACCAATTACACGGTGAAGATATTGATATTTTTCAATGAAAAAATATCAAAAGAATCTTCAGTGTATCTTTTCTCATTGCCCCATTTGTCTACAACGTTCCAGTATGGTGAAACTAATCCGACATTTGAGCAATATTTTCGTTCGTCACCCTGTCGTTCCCCCTTAAAATATCGATGATGGGTACAAACGAAAAATTTTTCTTCAACCGATAACCTCTAACTCGACCAGAAAGTCCATTCCGCGAATTCGTTCGGCAATTGCAGTAAGAGATAATACAACTGTGCAGATCATCGATTTTCTCGACGCCCACTACTGCCCAAAATAACGCACATGTTTAATCATTCTCTGACCTCCAGATCTTCTTAACAGCAAGAAAGCAGGGACTCATAAAGCCATTACCAAAAAAGGAATATGTTAAACAACCGACGACAGGTACGTTTGCATTCTGCCATCAGTATACAAGGCTTCAGAATACATAGTCCACGAATAGCTTACCAGTTTTTAAAATCAAATAACCTTTCAGATGAATACCAGTTTTGTTTTCGGGGAAAATCACAGCATGACACCGATCCTATGAAAATGACTGACGAACTGAAAAGAAGTTGTGGTCAACCATCAGATGACTAAGCCTTTTGGATTTTAGGTACTACTTGCTAAACGCACAAGTTAAAATTTCTCTTAAAGTGCTGTACGGTTCCACTCATACCTTACATCCCACCAACAGCGGGGAACTAAAAGTCACAGTGGAGCGTGGGTTACACAAGGATCAATATTGAGTCCGTCACTTTTCTCAACATATGTTAATGACACAATTAATAAAATGTACCAGGCTATTGTGCCATGATCGAATGGATTTCACCTTAAAACCCAACATTTCGTCCCCATTTGCAGAGGATATTTCAAGGGGGATCGTAGCTACTTTTGAATGTCCGATTCACGTCCTGGCTCGCTACTGGCTACAGAAAAATTTCTCTTCCTCATGCTTCCGCGTAGAGGCGTGACGTCACGTTATTCAACAGGTGAGCGCAATTGGCTGTTGTCGACTGTTGCTATCACCCCATGGTAGAAGACCGGTATACATCTACTTCAGCACCGGAATTCAGATCCCATTCCCCGTTCGACACCTTCTTCTTTCCTACTGAGATTCCTAGGGTGTTTTACAGTCTCTATGGTATCTCTCTGTATAGCCTTTCATGGTACCCACTTGTGACTGCCAGTACATGAGCCCAGTCAAAATGAATGTGGTGGTCTCCTGGTTTCAGTGCATGTTCCGCAACAGCTCATCTGTCAATCACTCCTCTTCTGCAACTGCCCTTGTGCTCTTCTAGTTGTCTTGTTTTTTCACAGTTCTTTTGGTACTACCCACGTACATCTCCCCACAACTTCACGGAATCTTACGAAATCCTGTTTTACCCAGTGGTTGGCGAGCATCTTTGGCAGATTTAGGTGATCTTTTACCTTCCTGGTGGGTTTGTAGATCACTACGGTATTCCGCTTTTTCGAGATTTTCCATGCGCTGTCAGCAACGTCCTTAGTGAAGGGAAGAAAAACTTTCGATTTCACTGGCGCTTGAGCATCGCTATGATTTCTACGCAGTGGTCTTAACGCCCTTTTCTCAAACAAATAACCATTCTTGAACAATGCATTGGTGAGACGTTATAATTCTGCTTCAAGCAGCTCTAGTTCATAGTTTTTTCTTGCTCTATCCGCCAATGTTTTTTTGGTGCCTCGCTTTTGTTGTAGATGGTGGTTCGAATCCAAGTGTAGATAACAGTCTGTGTGTGTGTGTGTGTGTGTGTGTGTGTGTGTGTGTAACCGGGCTTAAGGGGCTGCCCATAGCGACACCATCCGTCTGTTCATTTCCATTTGAAATACGTGATTGTGAGGCGATATTTCAACAGTTTTGCAACATAGGGAGGAAAACTTCGATTCAGATGTTGCAGTACTTCAATGAGTGGAGCCAAAGTGAACAGCAATACCACATCAAAACTAACTAATATGTCCTCCGGCTGTAGTACCATGTCGTTTAATTAACTGATAAAATATGCCGACTTCTTGATGTCGAATAAAACACCTATTCAGGCTGTTTTAGTTTTATTTCTAGATCATGCCCTTTTAGACAAATTATTGAATCAGGTATATCTTCTGAAGAAGGATCAATTATTTGGGCTGAAACCTAGGTAAAGGTTGGTTTCATTACCGCAATCGAGGCTGATAGTTTCCTATATATCTCCGTATATACTCCGCAAACCACTCTACAGTTCATGGAGCAGCAAAAGCTCACAAAGGAATCAAGCATCAGAAGAATTATTCATAACAATAATTTAAAATGAACGAAGTGTGTTACAGTACACAGACAGAAATCTGCCCAAAACTAAAAGAGCAAAGTGGGCAACAGGTATAGAGAAGAATGGACGAAATCACCTGATGACATTACCTGGTGACATAATGCGATGCTGCCGGATTTGACCCACTTTTCTGCCCCCACACTTTGATTTCACAATCCACGACAGCGGAAGTACTACTTGTACTAAACATAAAGCGGCGGCAAATTGAAAAAAATCTTGGAAAATCCAAAAAATACAAATGAACTCTTGTCTACGTTTAAAACGGCTCAAAATTCAAAATCCAAAATGACGTATCTAGACCATTTCAAGTGAGTTAGAAATAGTGGTTAATTCAAAAGCTCAGTTACCCTAAGTTTAAAACTATGTGCCGTAACAGCTTCCTTGGACTTTTCAAATTATTACTGCTCTGTGTGTAATAGGACAGGATAGAAAAGTTTTCCCACAGAGGCCAACTAACAACTCTAGGAGTGCCCCACGACTGTGTCACTAGCCGAGTTGTCTCTGACTGGTGACAGTGAGCGCCTGGAACACCATGTACGCACTATGATGATGAAAGTGTAACTGAATGTGGACCATCCTAGACGATAACACAGGCCATCTCCACCACGGGGCGTTTAGCCACGTGACAACACTAATCCCATACTACTCCGACTGCTTGCAGAATGGCTTGTAAGTGGGCCGCTTCTGTGATGGCAGCGCTGTGTAGTGCTTTGCATTAGGTCTCTGACTGCGCTTTCTTTGTAAGAGACTCCGTGGCTTGTCGGACTCGTTGTTGGAAGTTAATCGCCAGTAGTGTTGGGCAGTTGGAAGTTAGTCGCCAGCAGTGATGGAAGTACTGCTGGGCAGTTGGAGGTGAACAGCCGGTAGTGATGGATGTTAGATGTGAGAAGCTAGCATTGATGGAGGGTAGAGGTCGGAAGTGTTAGCGTAGGCTTACGATCTGTACATGTTCGACTTGAAGAATGAATATTATTCATGATTATATATCTTTGTACTAGATGTCAATGACGATTTATATTCGTGTCACACTGTTAAGGTAAAAAAAAATCCATTATTTGGTTTGCAACAAAATCTTTCCTTTGCTAACCACATGCGTATTAGTGGTAAGTGGCTTTAGTGGTTAGAATCTTTTACTTAGCTGGCAGTATTGACGCTCGCTGTATTGCAGTAGTTCGCGTAATGAAGATTTTTGTGAGATAAGTGCTTAATGAAATGTATAGGTTATTGTTAAGATTTCTTTTTAGTCAGCGCCATTCTTGTGAATTAAATATTTGAAGTCAGGTTGTAATTTTTTTGAGAAGTCAGATTGCGTTACGCTAGAACATTGTGGGTCAGTGTTGACGTGATAAGAAAAAGTAAAGAGAAAGTGGGCTCAGTACGTTCAGATTTACTCAGCTGTTTCAGAATCAAATAACGTAGGAGTTTCATCTTCTCAGTCATTCTGCATTTTAAATATAGACACTCTCATTTAAATAAAGAAGTTTCATCTGTCGACCCTTAGCCGAAGATACCTCACTGGAATCATCTGATTTTTCTCGTAGTTTGAATAATTAGTGCATTATTAGAAATTATTGTTACTGCTAGCACGTAACTGCATAGATAATTTCCTTGGTAGTTGTAGTTTTTCATTGTTGTACAATATTGTAATGAGCAAAGCAGTTGTGGCATGCATGTGGAGTTTCGCCAAGTATTTCTCAGTCGCGTTTGCAATTAATTAGATATTATTTTCTATGCTATTTTTAATGTGTTTCCTAATTTTTGCTCTTCAAATTGTGTTTTTCTCTGTTCTCGTGTGAAATTCTGTGATAATCATGGCGTGTGAAAAACGCAACACTATGCTCCAAAGTAAATTGAGAAATGACAGTGAAGATGATAGTAGCGTGTTAGCACCACCTAGTAATGAAGTGACAAATGTTCAAAAGAACTTGGTAATTGTGCATAGAGAAATGGACCAGGCAGTAAACAACGGTGTAGATAGTGAAACAGTTAGTGAACAGGGAAGTATTGTCGATCGATCGGTCGGCAATAGTTCGCCTCAGGAATGCGAAATGACAGAACAAAATGTTTCAAATACCGTAGATTCAGGTTTGGCGTCCTTACCCTTTTCTCAATTAAGTTAAGACTCACACTCTGCTTTTCAGAATGCGAATGTTGCCGGTGCAAATGCACTGCCGAAAAGCACAAAGGAACATTTTCCAGACACTAATATATTCTTATTACAATTAATGCAAAAAATATGAGAAAAGCTTCAAAAGTTAGACACAATGGTAAAAAAATCAGGAACGAACACAGCAACAGCTACAAAATTTGGACACAACCCTAGAACAAACACGTGAAGGTTTAACTGCTGAGTTGCTTAAAATCGAATCTAAATGTCAAAAAGTTTGTAAAGACGTAAAAACGCAAATTTGTGAGCATTTTAGCCTATTTTTCGCGACGTGAAAATACATTACAGAATCACGAGGCAGCCATAAAGGAACTATATATTATTGTTCACGAAAATCACGACACCCTGCAGGCTGAAATTGATTTAGTTGTGTCTACCGATGCGGTCGTGCAACTTGTACAAAATCAGGAAAACCTAAGGGACACAGTAGATTCGACACAAATGGACACTCTGAAACTCGGTTCAGAAAAACACACGGAGGAAATCAGTACTTTATCGAAAAAGTAGTCGAACTTTCGGACCAACTAACTAATTTATCTACGAAGGTAGATGATGATCTGAATGATACAAGACCGGTATCCTTTACTGACACAGAAGACTACGAACAAATAAGGAAATTCAAACAAAATCAGAATCAAATCAATACACAGTACAAAAGAGAAATGCAGGAAGTACAAGATCAGTTGGCACAGGTAATACAAGAATTACATATTTCAGAGGGCACTCGCGCTCCCACACAGGAAGAGGGATTTAGAAATATGGAAAAGCCACAAAGTAGTAACATAGGGCATTTCGGAAATTTTGAGAGGAATTGGCAAGGTGCACCGAATCTTGAGATGGAACCACCGACACGACGTAACAATGACCGATTTGCAACTCGGCGACTCGACGATTTTGACTATAAGCTCTTCGTCACAACACATTAATTTAAAACATTCAAAAATTCCGGTAATGATATACATCCACAAGCTTGGCTTCATCAGTTTGCTCATTGTTTTCCTCCCAATTGCTCATTAGAGCACAGACTGGATTTCATGTGTGGCTATCTATAAAATGAACTAGCAGTAAGAATGCGATTGGTCATTCGTGAGCGTCACAGTGAAGGAGATTTCTATCATGCCTTCCTTTCTGCATATTGGTCACAGCCAACTCAAGATGGAATAAAACACAGCATTATAATGATGAAACATTTTGAACGGTCTGAATTCTCCAGCCCAGTAAAATATTTTGAAGATATGTTCCACAAAAATCAGTGTTTGTCAAACCCATATAACCTCTCAGAACTCATCCACATTTTCTTAACTAAACTGCCTGAACATCTGAGACATGTTATTTTGGCAGGACATTAATAAAGATGACATTGAAGCTTTTCAGGGATTTTTACAAGAATTGGAAATCGACATAGACAGTCTAGGAATGCGAAAACAGTAAAATAACAATTACAGGCCACATCCGTCACAATTCCATGATGACAGAAATAATAACCGGACACGACAAGACTACTTTTACAACGCAAATCGTGATCAAAATAGACACCACCCGTATGACAACCATTGGCAGAGTAATAATAGTTACAGAGAAAGATCACATTTCCGTAGTAATGAATATGATAGAGACAACCGTAGAAACAGACAATATGGGAACCAGAACAATTATTATCAGTGGAGACAAAATGACTTGAGACGCAACAGCCCACCTCGTAATTACTATTCAGGGGGAAATTCTCCACCACTTAACCGACAAGAAAGAAACTACAGAAACTACCGACATGACGACAGACGATATAATCATGACAACAGACCTGAATTTAATCAGAACTGGCGGGATTCAAACAGGGCAGGGCCCTCTCGACAAGTTGAAATTGTAGAAGTTAGATCTCCAAATCCCAGTAACGACACACGACGACAAAGAGATAATAGACAATGACCCGCACCGCAGGCAGCCACATGCACTGGCTGGCTTAGAGAAAAATAACGTAGATGCTAACCTTAAAAAAATTTTTTAGCGTTCTTTACCGACGTATACAACATGATAATTGCTTTGAAGTTGACACTCTGAATACTAAGAAAAGTAAAGAAGTGCACCACATTTCACATGTGACACCGTTTATTGAGAGATAATTTGCTTTCTGAATTAGTCGTTGCTATAAGATTTCTACTCCACGTTACTAGTACGCTTTGTCACACTTAGAAACTGTTCACATGCATCAATGTTTTGAAGTCAATTATCCAGGCAAGAACCTAGGGAACACATTTAGACAGTAATTACGAATGTATTTTCATAGTGAACAGACGACACAGTGTTATTGTGTGTACATCCTTGCTTGTTAGTTGCATGATTACATAACGACTATAAGGCTTACATACTTAGAACATATACTGCTAATAAGATTTTAGTGTAATATATTGGTTTACTTGAAAAGACATATTTTATTTAAAGTAATTTCTGAGAGGTTACAGTCGACACAGTATTTGGTTTGTTTGGCGGCTACACGATTATACTACGACGCTACTAATGAGTGACACAGTTTTCATTATTGTTTTTGCGCTGTATTTGTTTCATGTCTACACAGTTTTTCTGTGTTCTTCTGAAAAGTAAAACATATTTTGCTAATGACTGTTGTGACATAGCTACAATGAGATAGGTATTTTTCGTAACACAACAATATGTTACAGTACAGTACTTTCCTGGTCATGGTAATGTATGTAATCTACGACATCTATACGCATAGAATTTTTACTTTTGTGTATGACAAGGTAAGTACATTGACTTCTGGAGAACTTTGCTTATGAACGACGATAACTACGACACTCGGCACATTTGTACCGTCAGCCAATGACAGAAATTATCTTACAACAAGACACACAGTTTAGCGCTACATGACACTCATTTGAGTGATTATTTTCGTACTTGGAATATTTTTAGAAATATTTTAGAACTACTATGATACAGAGAAGATTTTCGGCGATACATTTCATTTGGTTGTTGTTATCTGTAGCATCTGAGGGTATAATTACATAAACCCTCAATGGGGTACATGCTTACTTTGTGTACCACGCTTGTGGCAAGCGCAAGGAGCCCTAGCTAATATGGTATTTGTTTATGCAACTTTACACATCGGTGCCATATTTCTCTAACACAGCATTACACATCTATCTAATCATTTAACTGAGAGAGACAAACATTTTTTTACTACATCAGTGACATGTATTTATGTAATTACACAGTTAGATTACTTCACACTTGTAAAATTGTATTTCGTCTGCATTTTGGGAACTTTTCACATTTACTTTAGGAACCACTGTGATACTACGAGAGATTTGAGTGATGTATTTTGTATGGGATCATGATTTTTGAAGTAAGTTTGAGGTATATGACTCTATTGAAGGAAGCAGAGAGAATTTTTTTAGAGGTTTTGAGATTATTGAAGAAAGCTACGACGATTTTGATCTGTTTTGAGATGTTAAGATAGAATCGTACTTGAAGAGTTATGAGATGTGAATATATATGTGAATGTGAGTACCACAATGCAGACGGAAATTTTTGGACACTGTTATTCATGAGATTTCGTTTCTATACACTTCTAATGTAAATTTTCTACCTGTGAAATTTTTTATTGGTATCAAGCTGTCACTGTAGCGGAGACTGCTGTTGTAAATATTTTTGTAAAGTGTGTTGTGACCTTTACATAACGGTGCACTGGGCTGCGAGCTACTTGCTTTGAAATATAATTATTGCTGTGTGGACTTTTACCTTTCCGTGTGCTGCTTTAGCCGCTTTTAAGCTATCCGCACTTTCGCAAGCGCTCACATGGTTGTAGAAAAGAGAGGCTGTTGACCTTATTATTGACATTTCTTTGCAGAACGCACCAGAAACACGACACGCTATTACTTGGAAACATATGAGTACACTGTGGGGCTCGTACTTTGTGCTATTTACTGAAATGCTTATGAGATGATGAGAAATATTTTTACGTCTACACATCTGATTGTGACAAGTGTCTTTCTACGAGAGTTGAGAGAACTTTTACTGACTTATGAAATGCTATATGGCTATTGAATGACATTTTCATGCTTTGCCTTGCACATATTTGTTTATTTTATTTGATATCTAGTTTCTAGCTGCGCTCTAGCATTGGTTTTATAAAATAAAATTTAATACATATACTAATGTACGTACTTTCTGTCAACAGATCTATTAAATAATAATTTTATGATCTACATTCTTTAAAAAAAGGAGCACTAGGAAACGACAGAAACAAGAGAAGTAGAAGTGATTGATAACAGGAACTGAATACATAATTTCCTTTTCAAGGACATGGTAATTTTTTGGTAGAATAGGTTGTTGTGGTGCATCACTTTAGTGTTAAGATGTGATGTAGGCATTAAGATGTAAATAGACATTCCCTTATCTGCACTGCTATCTTTATTGTAAATTTTTTCTGCTTGTGCTTTGTCCTACTGAATTTTACTTTGTACTACTCCTATAAGCCAGTTTTACCACTGATTTATTTTTCTTGTTTGCTGTATATTGCCTTATATTAGTGGTAATGTTGCTTTTGCTTTGCTAATTTAGATATACTGCTGCTTGCTTTTCCAATTTGCATTTTTTGACATTGCTGTTTGAGTTAATTGTTTTGTGCTGCTGCATTGTCTCGTTCTCTAGTTTATGTATCTGAGCTCAGTAGACTTAAGTTAGCTTAAGAGGGGGTAGGCTATGTAAGAGAATGAGTTGTGATGAATTGCGAAGAAGTGTATTGAGAAGCTATAAGTAAAAGGGTTGCCCAAAGAGTATTGTATATTGAGGAATAGTTATTTTGAAAGAGGAAATGAAATGATAAGCAGGATTTAAGTCTGGCTGGAGTGGCCGAGCTGTTCTAGGCTCTTCAGTCTGGAACTGTGCGACAGCTATGGTTGCAGGTTCGAATCCTGCCTACGGCATGGATGTGTGTGATGTATCTAGGTTAGTTAGGTTCACGTAGTTCTAAGTTCTAGGGGACTGATGGCCTTTGAAGTTGAGTTCCATAGTGCTCAGAGCCATTTGAACCATTTTTTTTTAGGATTTAGGGACAACAGGTTTTGGTAGGATTTTCTCAGAAACAAATGATGAGGTACGATAATGGAAAATAAATGATGAGCTAAGAAATATGTGAAACTAAATACAGAAAGAATGCTTGGATATGATTTTTCTTTGTGGAAACAAATGTTGAAATAAGAAGAAAAGATCTGTGGAAAAACGAAGTTTTGATTGGCAATAAAGTATCACAAGTACTGTAGTACCAAATGTTACACTAAAATAAAAACCTGCCCTTTCCTTTTGTGTTATTCCGCTATGTGTTTATGTGTACCCTTGTGCATCTGTGTTTTTCCTGTCTCTGTGTATTTACCTGGTAAGATTAATTGAATTTTTCTCTTGTAGTGCTAAGCTGCATTTACTATGATGAGGAATACTGCTATCCTCAAATCTAAAATATTCTTTACTTTGGAAAGATGTTTAGACATTATTTATTCTGCTCTGTTTTCTTTTAATGCTCATTTGTCAAGTTAATATTTCAGTGGACATTCTCATTTTTCATTTATTTACTTATGTCACAATTCCTGGAATACTCATGTATAAGCTTATTTCTATTCCTTTGTAAAGCCTGTATTACTTTAAATGTCATCTGTGTGATCATGTTCTTTCATGTCCATGGATGTAACCTCCGGTTACGGGAAAATGTTGAAATCGGCCGCAGGGGATGCGAGTTCTTCGCGTCGTCAGGTGTTTGACAAACACCTGGCATCCCAAGTTGTTGGCAATGTTATTTCAATTTTGTTTCATATTGTCAACTTCACTCTTCATCATTCAGAACTTTTTGCTATATTCTTTCCCTCTTCCCTCTTGTAGTAAAAGTGTATGTAGAAGATTTCTAAAGAAAGTGAGAAAAAGTCGATTTTGAAAGCAGATGACTGAAGAACAAACTAACAAGTGTGGACTGAGAATGAAAGGAAGACTAGAAGGAATAAAGCAATGTGACAATGTAACAGGTGATGATTAAGCAAATTTTTGGAACAAATAAAAATGTTATTGTATGATCTTTGTGATAAAGGCAGAAGAAATTTGCCTATTAAATAAGTAAATATATTTTGTATATGATGTGTATTTGAGAACCATAGAAGTTGGCGTAAGTGATTTTCAGTATTTTCAATAATTTCGCATTTTTTTGTAATAGTTTATTTGATGTAAAGGCATAAAATTTTTGCTGAAAGAAAAAGTTAGTAGAGGAAATGCGTGTAAACGTTTTTGGAATGAGTAATGGTTTCAACCGGAACTTGCTTAAGTAATTTCTCACTATAAAAGGCATAAGATGATTTTTTTGGAAAAAAGAGTAAAGTAGCAGTGCCAAATTGGGTACTGTTGATAATTCTGAGCAGTAATTAATTCATTTTTTACTGAAATTAATTAATACTATATGGGACTATTGTCTACAAGATGTTGGATTGTAATGAATATAGAGTTGTCTTGGGAAAAAGGTTGTGTGAAAATGAGAAGTAAATTTTATAGTACAGTAAAAATTTTGAAAAGTTCCTAGTAAAGTTTTGCCTTTGAATTGAGAACAGAAATTATGGACTATGATAAATATAAGAGTGTAAACTTAGGATGTAGATATTAAGGATGGAAACTTAGACATAGCTGTATTTTGCAGGTATGAAAAAATGTGAAAAGCCCAATACGAGACTGTGAAAAACCCGATCTGTGACTGAGAGCTGGACGCTGTATCCCAGTGACGTACCTATAAGGTAACCCATGTGCAAGTGTGAAAATGAAAGTTGTTTTCACCCATACTTTTCAACAGAAACTAAAGTGTTTAGACAAAAAGGACACTCACCAAAGCGATCAGAAAGTCAGTTAATTTGTTTTTGTAAAAAGAACAAATCACTCCTTTTCGTCTACTAAAACGGACGTTCACCAAAGCGATTAAAATAATTAATTTCATGAACACTACAACAGCGAGGGTAAAATGCTTAATTTTGTGTAAAATATTAGATAAAAAGGATGCTCCCCACAGCGATTAAAAGAGTTTCACAAATTTCATGAGCACGAGAATAGCAATTGTGAAGTGGCTAGATATAATAAGAACGCTCACCACAGCGATAAAAAATAGTTTAGTGGATTTCTTCAACGCTGACAAAACGACTTGCAAAATGTTTGATTCTATTCAGTCTATAAAAAAATTTGTAAAGTAATTTTTGTTTGCAGAAATTTGTAATTTTAAGGAAAATTTGAATATGTACTGATGTAAATGGTTTGTTAGATCAATTGTTGTGGAAAAAATGTTAAATACGTAATTTTGTAAAAAAGATATGATTTCTGGTGAAAGGAGGAAATTTTGTAAATTGATTTTGTTATTCGCTATCAAGTCAAAGCCTTTACCATTTAGTGTAACAGAGTAGAAAATTGTAATGTAATTTTTGATTATCTGTTCATTTGGAAAAATTTTTGCGTGCGTGTAGGAGGAACTTTCATTATAAGCCCAATAGTTAAATGTGTCAGGGTAATTAAAGAGTTCAGTGATAACATTGTCATTTTAAGAACCGTAAATGTACTCAAGAGTATTTTTAGGTTCTTAGGGGGTGTGTAACGTAGCAAGTTACTACGAGATAAAATTCATTGCAGTAAAGCATGCAGCCTTGTACTATGGTGGCTGCAGGACTGTGTCTTTGCTATGACTCACAGCGCAGCTCACGCTACTAGCCCTGGGGATGGTCTCCAGTACCATCTAGTATGAACATAAATTCGTACCCCCTACGAATCTGAATAAACCATAGTAATTATCAACCGATTTTGTTCAATCTTGGTATACCATTTCATGTTATTAATAAAAGAATCCGGTCAAAATTTCAGATTTTTATCTCATATGCTTCCGGAGATTGAGAAAATTACTTAAATGTCCGAAAACAGACACTTATGTTTCAAAACTCAGTTAGGAACAATAGCAGTTTGTTTTATTATAATCTAAAGTCATACCAGAATTCTCAACATATAAAATCACTTAACTGGAATTTTTCTTTTCAAAACTTTAATTATGCTGCAATTTTGTAGTGTAAAAATCATTCAAAATTATTATCTACTTATTATTTTGTTGTGTATATACATGGGAATGAATGAGAGAGTGTCTGTGGGACATACTTAATATTGTTTTATGTAAAACCTGATAAAATTGAATCTTGGCATGAGTGTGGTGCAACCACGATGCTGATGACATATGTCGAAGTGTGCTTGCTTTTCTAAGAGAGCAGCCAGAATAGAAGTCGAAAGTGGAATAAGTTTCTAAATTAATTTAAAGATTATTTGATATTTTGGTCTATTTTATTAAACATTATATTAGAAATTGGAAGTGTAATGATGTCAATAATTTTCTGAGTAGTGATTGGCTCAGGCAAGTTTTGCCGCGAGAATGATGTAGAAGGACCGTTCTGATTGCTCAATCAGATCCATCAGCCAATCAGAATTAAGCTGATCCCGTGCACAGATAGTTAGATATGCAGAGAGGAGAGGATCAGATGGAGAGTCACTCGCTAGCTGTCATACGTGAAAGACCATGATAGATGTCACTGTGCAGATTGTATATAAATTGAAGAACTATTGAGTTCATTGCGTTTAGAACTAGTCATAACTAAGGAGTTTGAGTTACGAACATTTTGAGGAAAGTTTGATGTTTCTGAATTAGTTAATTGATGTGTTATGAGCATGTGATATTTCGGTCATTATGAAAATTCCGCGTGGCATATTCCGTATTCTTTATGCAATACTTGAGCGAGTGCTTCGGACATTGAAGACCACTGATCAAACCGAATGTTCAACTTGCTATAGTATTTGGTCAGTGACTGTCAGATCGAACATTAATCGGGTCGGACTGATAGATATTCTGGCTGCTTTTTTTTTTTTTCGACTGTGAATTGGGAATATTGGAGCAATTAAAATAGTAAATTCTGATTTGATAGCAAATTTATGTGCTTCCCTAAGAATAAAAACCAGTTTACGAGAATTGCCGAAGGCTTACTGCAGGTAAACTGCATTTTCCCACCACCCGAAATTTGTTAAAATAAACTTACAGGAACTGATCTGCAACTTGAGTTACACGGCGTCTGTGCGGTGGGTATTAGGTAGTGCATTCAGCAACGCTACTTTACACTGCCTAGCTAGTAAATACTACTGCAGAGTGAAGGGACGTGTTGAGGTAGGTGGACAATTAATAAGAGACGAACAACGATGACGACAACAAACCCCGCCCCACCGCTACCTTTACAGTTTTTTCGGAATGTCTCATATACACTATGTGATCAAAAGTATCCGGACACCCCCAGAAACATATGTTTTACCTATTACGTGCATTCTACTGCCACCTACTGCCACGTAGTCATTAGACATCGAGAGAGAAAAGAATGGTTCGCTCCGCGGAACTCACGGACTTCGAACGTGGACAGGTGATTGGGTGTCACTTGTGTCATACGTCTGTGTTCGAGATTTCCACACTCCTAAACAGCCCTAGGTCCACTGTTTCCGATGTGATAGTGAAGTGGAAACGCGAAGGGACACGTACAGCACAAAAGCGTACAGGCCGACCTCGCCTGTTGACTGACAGAGACCGCTGACAGCGGAAGAGGGTCGTAATGTGTAATAGGCAGACATCTATCCAGACCATCACACAGGAATTCCAAACCGCATCAGGATCCACTGCAAGTACTACTGGATGACAGTTAGGAGGGAGGTGAGGAAACTTGGATTTCATTGTCGAGCAGCTTCTCATAAGCCACACATCACACCGGTAAATGCCAAACGACGCCTGACTTGGTGCAAGGATCGTAAATATTGCTCCATTGAACACTGGAAAAACGTTGTTTGGAGTGACGAATCACGGTACACAATGTGGCAATTCGATGACAGGGTGTGGGTATGGCGAATGCCCGGTGAACGTCATCTGCCAGCGTTTGTAGTGCCAACAGTAAAATTCGGAGGCGGTGGTGTTACGGTGTGGTCGTGTTTTCCATGGAGAGGGCTTGAATCCCTTGTTGTTTTGCATGACACTATCACAGCACATGACTATATTGATGTTTTAAGCATCTTCTTGCTTTCCACTGTTGAAGAGCAATTCGGGGATGGCGATTGCATCTTTCAATGCGATCGAGTGCCTCTTCATAATGCACGGCGTGTAGCGGAGTGGTTACACTAGAATAACATCCCTGTAACGGACTGGCCTGTACAGAGTATTGTCTTGAATCCTATAGAACACCTTTGAGATGTTTTGGAACGCCAACTTCGTGCCAGGCCTCACCGATCGACATAGATACCTCTCCCCAGCACAGCATTCCGTGAAGAATGGGCTGCCATTCCCCAAGAAACCTTCCAGCAACTGGTTGAGCGTATGGCTGCGAGAGGGGAAGCTGTCGTCAAGGCTAAGGGTGGGCCAGCACCATACTGAATTCCAGCATTACCGATGGAGGGCGCTACGAACTTGTAAGTCATTTTCAGCCTGGTGTCCGGCCACTTCTGATCACATAGTGTACATATCAGCTTTGAGTATCGCAAACGTTCGGATACTGGTGTAGCTATGAAACCTACAGATGTGGTAACAAAGGAATATATTGGTTCAAAACTGATAGATGAAAGTAGCACAGTGAATGATGGAATAAAGAAACTTGAGTCTGATAATCATTGAGCAATCGCATTCTTCTTAGACCACCACCCATCAGTGGAGGTAAAACATCCTACTAAAATTTCATAAAGATTGGCGATAACTGTTGCCGACATACCTTTTTTTTGGAAGGTTACGTGCACTATAAAGAACGATTTCAGTTAGATATGGGTCATCAAAGAGTTAACATCACCTCCATCACAAGTGTCAACCTAGATCATCACATAAGAATTGTCGGTGCATTTGCATGTGCATGTGCATGTGTTTGTATGTGTGTTGTGTGCATGTTGTGTTTTTTTTATTTACAAGTAAATTGGTAGAGTGTCCACTGGTGGAGTCACCGCAACTGGAGCACACATCAGTTTTCAACACATCTTTCCGTTTAAATTCTACATATAGTAATTGTAACCATACCGTTGCAGTGATGGTGGATTGTAAACTCAGCCCAGCTACAATTTTTGAAAACCCATGATATTGTGGCAGTAAAGTGATATTGTCGCTGACAGAGTGGTATAGATTATGTTATAGCTCAGTGGCTACTGTTGGCATGTTTGCTACAGTGTTATTTCGCGGACATAAAATCAATGCAAGTGGTTTCCCATGAACAATGAAACTTTTGATTGAGACCGAGACCACACATAAGCAGAAATTTAAGAGTTTAATGTATGGTAGCCACGCCATACAGGAAATACTTGATCAGAGTCTGAGCTGACAGCCCTATGTACACAACTTGCATGAAAATTTATGGACCAATTTAACAGAACTATCACGGCAAATGCCGCATACCACTGACGAAATCGTAACTCAATATTTAGCTTATGTTGCACGTTAATATGCAGTAACATCTATGAGTTTATCACATTAGATGTAAGCGTAGCATTGTGTTCATATTGGAGCATGTACATGTAAGGGGTTCTAAAATGTGTGTTAAACATGTGTTACTGATTAATGAAAACCACCTCAGCTGTAATATTACACATTTATTGCGCTACGACTCGTTTCGTTCATTGAACGTCTTCAGGTGGCCAAGTAAACTGTACACAGTAAGCCGTTCTGCTCGGCGTACTTTCGTCAGGTGGTCGGCAGAATGTTTACATTCAGTGTCTTCGCATTTGGTCTTTAACATTACATACAACAACTAAATCATTTGTGACATGATTTTAGCACAAATCGGCAACCTGAAGCTGTTCAGCGAATGAAGCAGGTGGTACAACCATAAATGTGTAACTTTACAACTAAGATGGTTTTCATTGATCATTTTAATTTATGTCAGCTACAGTACTCAACATGATTAAGATTAAGACATATATGTTTTTCCTTCTGAATATCATAATGTAGTCGTCTTCATGGACGAAACACGCTCTCCAAAACAACTTTGTAGTAACTGACTGGTCCACAAATACTGGCAGAAAAACGAAAGAAGTAGAACGGTTCACCCCTTCCAGACAATATATATGATCAGTTGTTGTAACTCTAGCACGTTGTGCTAAGACAAAAGCCCTCATGTCCATGCTAATGCATCCAAATGGAACTGGCTCCAAACATTTATATACATTTTCTAAGACATTATTCCAACCGATTTACCAACTATTGCAGGAGATATTGTCAGGTATTGACGGCCTAACGTACAAACCTTTCTGCAGAAGCAGAGATCTTCCAATGGCAGAAAGACCGGAAAGAGCAAAGCTGGAAACAGTGTTTATACTTGATAACGTCCTAGTGGAATGTCAAGAGCAGATACGGAACTACTTCTACTTTGGACTACGTACCGGGTAAGATGTCTTTTGAGTCAAATACACTCTTGGATTTGAAAGCAGTTGGTAAGAGATAAAGCAAACGTTATTATCACTTTCAAACAAGACAATATTAATTTAAAAAACATTTATCAAACACGTATAGGAACTGACACTATTGTCGGTGAATTTACAACTTTATACGGAGATTGCTAAAATTATTCACATTATTGGTTTTTGGTATTGACGAAACAAGATGGTGGTTTATGCAGATAAAGTTTCAGGAGGTTTTCAGAAGATAATGTAAAGTATGTACAGCGGAAAAAAGATGTAATTACACCATTGTATATCACGCCATGGACAAATTTGCACGCATGCGCCCCCCCCCCCCCCCCCAGAATCAGGCTGAGTGTGGCAGAAAGAGCATTCATCTTTACGCTGACAGAAAAACTGAGGTCCACAGAACGAAAATTCAGACGCACAACGATAGTGTCAAACGTTGTACTAGAAGAATTTAAACGCTTAACAGAAGTCTCTTGTAGCAAACACTCATTCTCAGGTCATTTTGAGGTTAGTGTTTCACGTACCTGTAAGGGCTGACACTTTGGCACCAACCAACGTAGTGTAGTTGTTAAGAAATTTGACACAAAAACTCCCATCTAGCGTTGGTGTCAAACTGAGTTAGCACTATTTTATGCCATACACAGTCTTTTGACACAGACACAATCGTGCAGTAATGAATGTGAAATAAGGAAGTATGTTAATCTATTGAGTGTGGCAGAATGTTATCATTCAGACAAATCTCGGTGGGTGGCTGTAGATCCTTTTACAACTAAAATACTGAAAAGAACGGTGCTACCTGGGAAAGAAGAGCAACACACTAGATACATCTAGCACAAGGGCTTCTCATTGATACGTGTATTGTATTGTGAAGTATTAAGCTATGTCTGTATAGTTTGAAACAGACACAACGAGAAAAGTAGAAAGACGATACTAAACAGTGACACTGAAGATTGTGATTAAACAATAAAAGAACAGTAAGAACTAATATCGTGTCAACATCTAGGTTAGTAGAGATAGAGTGATAGCTCAGATTGACATGAATAAGGAAGAAATCTTCAATGACATGTTTAAGTGTCAACCAGGTATTCACCTGAAATGATTCAGGGAAACTACTGGTCTGCTAACTCACGACAGCTGGACAGGAATTTTGCACACTGCTTCTCCTGAATAAGAGACACTTGTCTGAACCACCATGATGCCTTACTCTGTGTAATGTACAAAGTAGCAGGCGAAAATGCAGTCTCCTCGTCGCCACTGTGGAGTCTTGTGCTGTAGGAATAAAGGCAGAGGATGTTGTTATGGGTGGCCGGTACCCTCTTTCTACAACACAAATGCACATGTGGATTAATATGGTTCTTTATTTACATGAACATATACTGCTACCTGATTTTAATAGAGTACATGTGTTGTGGTACTAGCTCACCCAGTAACAGTCCTCTCGCAAACAATATCAGTAATCTTGCTAGAGCTACGTACTATCATACCCTGTGTTGTGAACAGACAGATGCCAACTAAAATTGTGAGTCAGTGACGCGAGTGAGTCAGTCCGGTCAGTGGCGGCGGCCCAAATACACGCTGTCGAGAGGGCGTTGGCGGCCTGTTGCTTGCGAGTCTGTCTCTGGCCTCTCTCGTGACAGGCACCTGCTATCGATCTTCACACTACATCTTTGCCGACTGGTGTGCTGGCGACATCTTACGCCAGCATAGAAACAGTATTAAAATGTATGTGGGGATACTTCAGAAGCAATCATGACAAAAAAGACAGAGAGAAGTAAGCGATGTCAACAAAGAAATCAGAAGTGTCAGGACACCTATTAGTGGACAATAATATGGGCTGCGTCCACCTTTCACCTTTACGTCCCTTTGAGAACGCCTCTATTGAGGTGTGTAAATGTCTGTGTAGAAGTGACTATCCATTCTTCCCCAACAACGGAAACCAAAGAAGTTATTCATGACAGACCCTGCTGTCTGGTGTGCAGTCGCCGTTCTAATGCATCCCAAGAGTTTTCCATTGGGTCCACGTCGGGATTCTTGGCAGGCAAGTGCATTTCAAGGCCAGGTGCTAATACGAGGGTGAGTCAAATGAAAACCTTAAAGCCGGCCGGTGTGGCCGTGCGGTTCTAAGCGCGTCAGTTTGGAACCGCGTGACCGCTACGGCCGCAGGTTCGAATCCTGCCTCGTGCATGGTTGTGTGTGATGTCCTTAGGTTAGTTAGGTTTAAGTAGTTCTAAGTTCTAGGGGACTGATGACCTCAGTAGTTAAGTCCCATAGTGCTCAGAGCCATTTGAACCATTTTTTTGAAAACCTTAAATATTTTTTTACATATTATTTACTGTGCACAAGTGGTACAAAGCTGTACCACTTTTCAACATAACCTCCCCCACGCTCAATGCAAGTCCTCCAGCGCTTACAAAGTGCATAAATTCCTTTAGAAAAAAATTCTTTTGGAGTCTGCGCAACCACTCACGCACTGCATGGCGTACCTCTTCATCAGAACAGAACTTCTTTCCTCCCATTGCGTCTTTGAGTGATCCAAACATAAGGAAATCACTTGGGGCAAGGTCTGGTGAGTATGGTGGATGTCGAAGACACTCAAAATGCACGTCTGTGATTGTTGCAATTGTTGTACGGGCAGTGTGGGTCCTTGCATTGTCATGTTGCAAAAGGATACCTGCTGACAGCAATCCACGTCGCTTTGTTTTTATTGCAGGCCGCAGATGATTGTATTAGGAGATCTTTGTATGATGCATCGGTGACAGTGGTCCCTCTAGGCATTTAATGCTCCAAAATGACGCCTTTTTCGTCCGAAAAAAGAGTCAGCATAACCTTCCCTGCTGATGGTTCTGTTTGAAACTTCTTTGGTTTTGGTGATGAGGAATGGCGCCATTTCTTGCTCGCTCTCTTCGTTTCCGGTTGGTGACAGTGAACCCAGGTTTCGTCCCCAGTAACGATTCTTGCAAGGAAGCCATCACCTTCTCGTTCAAAGCGCCGAAGAAGTTCTTCACAATCATCATAACGTCGTTCTCTCATTTCAGGAGTCAGCTGCCGTGGCACCCATCTTGCAGACACTTTGTGAAACTGGAGCACATCATGCACAATGTGGTGTGCTGACCCATGACTAATCTGTAAACATGCTGCAATGTCATTCAGTGTCACTCGGCGGTTTTCCTTCACTATGGCTTCAACTGCTGCAATGTTCTGTGGAGTCACAAGTCGTTGTACCTGACCTGGACGAGGAGCACCTTCCACTGAAGTCACACCATTTGCGAACTTCCTACTCCATTCGTAGACTTGCTGCTGTGACAAACATGCATCACCGTACTGAACCTTCATTCGTCGATGAATTTCAGTAGGTTTCACACCTTTACTATGCAAAAACCGAATAACAAAACGCTGTTATTCCCCGGTGCAATTCGCAAGTGGGGCGGTCATCTTCATCTACATCTACATCTACATTTATACTCCGCAAGCCACCCAACGGTGTGTGGCAGAGGGCACTTTACATGCCACTGTCATTGCCTCCCTTTCCTGTTCCAGTCGCGTATGGTTCGCGGGAAGAACGACTGTCTGAAAGCCTCCGTGCGCGCTCAAATCTCTCTAATTTTACATTCGTGATCTCCTCGGGAGGTATAAGTAGGGGGAAGCAATATATTCGATACCTCAGCCAGAAACGCACCCTCTCGAAACCTGGACAGCAAGCTACACTGCGATGCAGAGCGCCTTTCTTGCAGAGTCTGCCACTTGAGTTTGCTAAAAACCTCCGTAACGCTATCACGCTTACCAAATGACTCTGTGACGAAACGTGCCGCTCTTCTTTGGATCTTCTTTATCTCCTCTGTCAACCCGACCTGGTACGGATCCCACACTGATCAGCAATACTCAGGTATAGGTCGAACGATTGTTTTGTAGGCCACCTCCTTTGTTGATAGACTACATTTTCTAAGGACTCTCCCAATGAATCTCAATCTGGCACTCGGCTTACAATAAATTTTATATGATCATTCCACTTCAAATCGTTCCGTTCGCATACTCCCAGATATTTTACAGAAGTAACTGCTACCAGCGTTTGTTTGCTATCAAATAATCATACAATAAGGATCCTTCGTTCTATGTATTCACAGTGCATTACATTTGTCTATGTTAAGGGTCAGTTGTCACTCCGTGCACCAAGTGCCTATCCGCTGCAGATCTTCCTGCATTTCGCTGCAATTTTCTAATGCCGCAACTTCTCTGTATACTACAGCATCATCCGTGAAAAGCCGCATGGAACTCGCGACACTATTTACTAGGTCATTTATATATATTGTGAAAAGCAATGGTCCCATAACATTCCCCTGTGGCACGCCAGATTTTACTTTAACGTCTGTAGACGTCTCTCCATTGACAACAACATGCTGTGTTCTGTTTGATAAAAACTCTTCAATCCAGCCACACAGCTGGTCTTATATTTCGTGGTCTCTTACTTTGTTTATCAGGTGACAGTGCGGAACTGTATCGAACGCCTTCCGGAAGTCAAGGAAAGTGGCATCTACCTGGGAGCCTGTATCTAATATTTTCTGCGTCTCATGAGCAAATAAAGCGAGTTGGGTCTCACACGATCGCTGTTTCCGGAATCCATGTTGATTCCTACAGAGTAGACTCTAGGTTTCCAGAAATGACATGATACGCGAGCAAAAAACATGTTCTAAAATTCTACAATAGATCGATGTCAGAGATATAGGCCTATAGTTTTGCGCATCTGCTCGACGACCCTTCTTGAAGACTGGGACTACCTGTGCAGTTTTCCAATCATTTGGAACCTTCCGTTCCTTTAGAGACTTTCGGTACACAGCGGTTACACTGATACTGCGAGTTGTATGTGTGCCTCTGCACTATGCTGCCACCTACAGGCCATTCTGCACACTGTCTGTAGCACGCTTACCAACTTACAGGATAACGGCGCGAAATTTGGATTTGTTATTACAAAATTTAAGGTTTTCATTTGACTCGCCCTCGTATAATCATCGTCTCTGAAATATTCCTTCACTGTACCCAGTAAAAATACTTTAAAATCCGCATTTAGTGTTTTCTTAAGTGCAATAAGGGGAACAGATCCTAAGAAGAAAGACACCCCCTTACTGTAACACCACTTCGTCTCTACTTCACTGATGGCTCCACCCATGATGATAAGTAATATTCTTCAGGCGTTCGCCAAACCCAAATCCTATCGTCAGATTGACGTAGGACATACCGTGATCCGTCACTCCAAATAACTCATTTCAGGTTAGCCTCTGTTCAATGGCGTCGATCTTTACGCCACCTGAAGCGTCGCTTTATCACCGACTACAGATGGTTTCACAGGAGCTGTTGGACAGCTGTACCCCATGTTTTTAATGCCCTACACATAGTCATAGTGCTACCTGGACTGCTGGTGAGACTTTGCAACTCACAAGCGATTCCTTCCCTGATTTCATGCGAATTTTTACAGCCATCCTTCGCAGTACTCGACAGTAGCTGTCCGCCAATTCATAAAGTCTGTGTGTTCTTGCTTTAGCTGCGGTTGTTCCTTCGCGTTTCCTCCTCATAACCTCAAAAAAATGGCTCTGAGCACTATGGGACTCAACTACTGTGGTCATCAGTCCCCTAGAACTTAGAACTACTTAAACCTAACTAACCTAAGGACATCACACACATCCATGCCCGAGGCAGGATTCGAACCTGCGACCGTAGCAGTCGCACGGTTCCGGACTGCGCGCCTAGAACCGCGAGACCACCGCGGCCAGCCCCATAACCTCATAATCACACCAAAATCAGGCAGCTTCCGCAGATGTAGAACCGCTGAAATGTTCCCGATGGGTTTGTTACTCAAGTGTCATCCAATGACTAGTCCACTTTCAAGCTCACTTAACTCTCCTGACCAACCCATTCCGCTGTTACTGCTTCGAGTCTGCGTCTTATGACATCCAGAGGTCAGTTCCGTATTACATGGGGGTGTCCTGTTACCATTGGTCACATAATGTACGTTGTGACAGATGAGCAACAGAGAAAGAAATTTCTAAGACTAACTAATGAAAATGTAGTAGTTGATACACTGGTACAGGACAGATGAAGACATTGAAGATACAGACAAAACTGTAAAAGAGGGAACAGCAACAATTCATACCCGATGTACATCTATGTTGGTATATTAGAGTACAGTGTTAGCTCAGTTTGACACGAGAAGGGAAGGAATCTGTGGTGAGATGTTTAAGCGATCATCACATTATTTACCTGAATTGTTTCAATGAAACTACTGGTCTACTAACTCAAAACTATTAAAGAAACGATCGTAGGTAAATAAAAAAGAAGGTGTGGTGTTTAAAGCTGCTGCATGTTGGATCAACTTGTTAACATGATGCGCTGAAACCCTACACTGAAGCAGGGAAGGATGGAAAGAAGAAACATTAGGGTTTTACGTCCTGTCGACGACGAAATCGTTAGACACGGAGCACAAGCTCGAACAAGAGAAACCAGACTGTCGATGACGAAATCGGTAAACACGGAGCACAAGCTCGAATAAGAGAAACCAGACTGTCGATGACGAAATCGTTAGACACGGAGCACAAGCTCGAATAAGAGAAACCAGACTGTCGATGACGAAATCGTTAAACACGGAGCACAAGCTCGAATAAGAGAAACCAGACTGTCGACGACGAAATCGTTAAACACGGAGCACAAGCTCGAATAAGAGAAACCAGACTGTCGATGACGAAATCGTTAAACACGGAGCACAAGCTCGAATAAGAGAAACCAGACTGTCGACGACGAAATCGTTAGACACGGAGCACAAGCTCGAATAAGAGAAACCAGACTGTCGATGACGAAATCGGTAAACACGGAGCACAAGCTCGAATAAGAGAAACCAGACTGTCGACGACAAAAACGTTGAACACGGAGCACAAGCTCGAATAAGAGAAACCAGAATGTCGACGACGAAATCGTTAAACATGGAGCACAAGCTCGAATAAGAGAAACCAGACTGTCGACGACGAAATCGATAAACAGGGAGCACAAGCTCGAATAAGAGAAACCAGACTGTCGACGACGAAATCGTTAAACAGGGAGCACAAGCTCGAATAAGAGAAACCAGACTGTCGACGACGAAATCGTTAAACACGGAGCACAAGCTCGATTAAGGTAAACCAGACGTCTCCTTTTTAAAGAAACCATGCCGACATTTGTCTTAATCGGTTTAAGTAAGCCTGAGGAAACCCGAATCTAGAGGCGGAAGGAGTTTTTCAATTGCAACTATTCAACCTTGCGTGTTGCTGGGTTCCTTAAGTACAATCTGAAATAATCATCCACAGATTCACCAAGGCTGCTGCGGAGAGCAGAAATGGGTGCAATTACAGAAAAAGTGTAACGCAACATGTCCGCGAAGCTCGTGAAGAAAATGAGAATTTCTCTGCAGGAAGTGCTAGCAGATGGAACAGCATGCGTTTCATTGAGACACATGGGTAAGCAGACACATTCACTATTTTTAAATGCTTCTATCGACCTAAATTTTGTACGCCGTTACTGACATTTCTGTCCAAGTTAAGGTCGACTATTCACCTTGGTGTGGAGGATGTATCAGTCTGGCGACGTACCATCTCACTTTCAGAAGAATATGATCCACGCAATTCCAAAGACTGCAAGATCTGACAAGTGCGAGAATTAACGCACAATCAGCCTAATAGTTCATGCATACAAGTTGCTGACAAAAATAATATACAGAAGAATGGAGAAGAAAATTGAGGACGTGTGAGATGACGATCAGTTTCGCTTTAGGAAATTTGAAGGTGCCGGACAGGCAGTTCTGACGTTGCGGTTGATAATGGATGCAAGACTAAACAAAAATCAGGACGCATTCGTAGGATTTGTTGACCTGGAAAATGCGTTCAGCAATGTAAAAAGGTGCAAGATGTTCGGACTTCTGAGAAAAATAGGGGTATACTATAGGGGAGACGGGTAATATAAAAAATGTACAAGAGCCAAGAGGGTTAATAAGAGTGCACGACCAAAAACGAAGTGCTCAGATTGGAAAGAGTGTAAGACAGGGATGAAATCTTTCGCACGTACTGTTCAACCTGTACACCGAAGAAGCAATGCTGGAAATAAAAGAAAGATTCAGGAGTGGAACCAAAATTCAACGTGAAACGATATCAGTGATATGATTCTCTGATGACGTTGCTATTGTGTGGTGTCACCGCCAGACACCACACTTGCTAGGTGGTAGCTTAAATCGGCCGCGGTCCATTTAGTACATGTCGGACCCGCGTGTCGCCACTGTGTGATCGCAGACCTAGCAAGTGTGGTGTCTGGCGGTGACACCACATATTGACGTTGCTATCCTGAGGTGAAAATGAAGAATTACATGATCTGCTGAATGGAATGAACAGTCTAATCAGAACAGAATATAGATTGAGAGTAAATCGAAGAAAGACGAAAGTAATGATAAGTAGCAGGAATGAAAACACCGAGAAACTTAACAGAGAGATTGATGGTGACGAAGTAGATGAAGTTAAGGAATTCTGCTACCTAGGCAGCAAAATAACCAATGACAGACGGAGCAAGGAGGACATCAAAAGCAGACTAGCACTGGCAAAAAGGGCATTCCTGGCCAGGAGAAGTATACAAGCATCAAGCATAGGCCTCAATTTTAAGAAGAAATTTCTGAGAATGTACGTCTGGAGCACTGAATTGAATGCAGTGAAAGATGGACTGTGGGAAAACCAGAACAGAAGAGAATCGAACCATTTGAAATTGGAAATTTGTGCTACGTTCTATGGGACCAAACTTCTGAGGTCATCAGTTCCTAGGCTTACACACTACTTAACCTAACTTAAATTAACTTAGGCTAAGGACAACACACACACACACACACACACACACACACACACATACACACACATGCCCAAGGGAAGACTCGAACCTCCAACGGGGGGAGGGGGCGAAGCATAGTATTTGAGATGTGGTGCTACGGGGGTATGTTGGAAATTAGGTGTACTGATAAGGTTCTGCGCAGAATCGGAGAGGAAAGGAATATTTTGAAAACACTGACAAGGAGGAGGGCAGGATGATAAGACATCTGTAAAGACATCAGGGAATGACTTCCATGGTACTAGAGGGAGCTGTAGAGGGCAAAAACTGTAAAGGAAGACAGAGATTGGAATACATCCAGCAAATAATTGAAGACGCAGGCTGCAAGTGCTTCTCTGAGATGAAGAGGTTAGCACAGGAGAGGAATTCGTGGCAGACCCCATCAGACCAGTCAGAAAACTGATAACACAAAAAATAAAAAAAGAGAATCTGCTCGTCATTTTCAATCTCGGTGGTTCAATGAAACCTGTAACGCGTACTTAGTGTGTAGGGCGTACACTACTTTATTTACTTAAATATATTATATATATATATATATATATATATATATATATATATACCTCGTACTCATTTTGCTACTCATTCGCTGCTCGCCTCTGCTCAATACCCACTCCCTATATGATGTATCTGCAAAGCTCTCGACTTGCTGGTGTGGAAAGATATCAATACAGGATCCTTACACAATAGGCAGTTCGACATAGTTCTGAGGCCTCGCGTTCTCGTGACAGCAGAGATGAGGTCAACACCGCAATTAAATCACCAGTGAAAGCGCAGCGAGGCTTAAGGCCCCTGATTGGCAATCGGTGTTGCCGAAAACGGAAGCGGCGACCCTGGGCGAGGCACAAAGTGAAGGCCGGTAGGTGAGACCGCCTCCCAAACCTTCAGGCGCGCTCCACACAAAGCTACGACTGCTGCACAGATTTTGATTACATCATTCTGTTGGAAAGCCACGCACTCTTAGTACTGCTTCGAAATAAGTACAGTAAATGTTAAGCTTACGGCATTTAGAATAGGTAATAAGGAACGAGGGTCAAAATTATCAGAATCTGTTAGTGTCACGAAAGGGCCGAGATGAGGTTCCAGTTGAAACATTTGTCTTTGGAATTTATAGTACGAGAGAAAAGTGTGGGATATTAATATCACGAAATCTTTTCCAAGTACGTCAAGGAAAATAAAAATACTGATTATTACACAATTCCGTGTCGAGCGAGAGAAGCGTTCGAAGATGGCAAACCTGAGCAAAAGAAAAAGATAAATGAAATGGATCGGAACGACAGATTTTAATTGCTGACCTCAAAAGAAGACAATAACTGAAACTTCCTGGCAGATTAAAACTGTGTGCCGGACCGAGACTCGAACTCGGGACCTTTGCCTTTCGCGGGCAAGTGCTCTACCAACATTTTTTTTTTTAATCTCATTTTGTTCGCTTTTGTTCGTTGCATCTGCTCGGGGCGGACGTCGTAAGACATCCATCGAAGTTCGCTGTTGACCGATTTACTCAGTTTTTTTATTACAGAGAACACGTAACCCTCTGACCAACACGCTGAGCTACCGTGCCGGCAACTGAGCTACCCAAGCACGTCTCACGCCCCGTCCTCACAGCCTTACTTCTGCCAGTACCTCGTCTCCTACCTTCCAAACTTTACAGAAGCTCTCCTGCGAACCTGCAGAACTAGCACTCCAGGTAGAGCACTTGCCCGCGAAAGGCAAAGGTCCCGAGTTCGAGCCTCGGTCCGGCACACAGTTTTAATCTGCCAGGAAGTTTCATATCAGCGTACACTCCGCTGCAGAGTGGAAATCTCATTCTGAAGACAATAACTGCTGGAATGGATTGTTTACGAAGAAGCGCTAGAGTGTCAAGAATCGAGAAAGAAGGTAATGATTAAGTAAAAGCTAGAATGAAGGTAAATGAAGAAATTATTAAAGTGGTAGTGTATTTGTTGAGAATGCCTGATTATCGGTGTCCAAAGAAAACTTTTGAATGAAAACCACGTGGCAGACGTAAAAGCGGCAAACTATGACGTTCTTGGAAAGACCTCATAAACTAAATCTTTTATTATACTGGAATACAATTAATTACAAAATTTTGTGACAGCTGATACCTAAGTTATCCACTATCATTACATCCTTTAATTATTCACATTAATCAAGTAACAATAAAAATAATAACAAAAGTGCAGACTTCGCTACTGTGCATCTTCTACCCTCAAGAACAGAATATTAGAGGGACGACTCATGACTGCCCTCAAGATTTACTTCCGCCAGTACCCATCTTCCACTTTCCAAACTTCACAGGACGCTCTTGCCATATCTTGCTGGACTAACAGCGTTGGAGGAAACGATACGACTGCAGTAAAGCTGTGAGATCGTGTCGAGACTCGTGCCTGGTTTCTAGAATAGAGCACTGATGTACAGGAATTCTTCGACTATTTGGCACTACAGCACTGGAGCCTTAAATCTCATCTAGGAACAAGATATGGACCTCCGGTGCACAATTAACTGGGTGTGGTTCTTGAGGCAGGTTGAGAAAGGAAAATGACGATGAAGAGTACGCATTAGTCAGCAACAAATAAAATGCCAACTGGGAAACCATATAAAATTACAAAGGGAATAAATTTAAAATTCAGACTGCTGTGAGACCACATATGAGAACGCAAGAGTAACAAATCATTGTTTGATATAACTTAGTGTTTTTCTTTAAAAAAGTGCTATTTTATTTTAAGTGTAAGAAAAGGAAGTTATATGTTTTGCATATCGCTTGTGATTTCATATGTACATAGTTTAATTAACAAAAGTTTGGCAGCTCAGTTTCATCTACAACAAATTTATACAAATCATTCATACCATTAACATAAAAATCACTTCTTCATTTTTTGGTAATGTACATGAACGTCTAATTTTAGAGAAATACCTAAATCCTGTAGTACTTGTAGCAATCCTGCAGTTTAGTTTCTCCAGTTTACATCTAAAAGCAGTTAAAACAATATATAACGTAGCACAAAGAAAATATTTTGCAATAAAATCGGTTATTGTAGTTTAAAGAAATGGTCCTGTGGCAAAAAAATAATCACCGCTGTCGTCTGCCTTTTTTCATCGTATTATTTATATTTTTATTGTTATTAATTCCTTATTTAATGAAAAGTATTTTAATGATTCACTGATAAGTTTTGTAAAACCATATAATTACTGTGTTTCAGTCCAATAAAGCACCTGACTGGAAAAGAAAGGAAGATGGTTCAGTCGGGAAAGCACCTCCCCACAGATTCGGCCGTCAGACGCCATCTTCAGAGCCGTACTGGTTAGCTACAGTAAAAGCTTGCTATTTTTGATGGAGAAGGTTTGCAATATTAAATAGAGAAACAGTGTGGTCGCTACTGCTGCTTCTAGCTCGCGTATTTCAAGAGAACCTGCTCACTTTATGATTACAACAAACTGGAGTCTGAATTGTCTTGGATCTGGTTTAGTTGTTGAGAAATGTTAAATTCGGACTTAAAAACAAGGACGCTGCTGGTGTTAGTTACATCACAATGTCATCCAGATTAAATACTTCTACCTCCATTTGGACATACAGCACATATGTGGTGTGCGTACTGTAAGACCTTCAGTACACACGCCATCAGATTATTTGACTTGTCGCTCTAACGAAGTAGGCGAGTGTCAGCAATATGTCTCGGGGTCTTATCGTGGCGTGTTTACCTTCTGCCGTTACGTCAGACGATAGAAATGCCAGTTGCACGCTTAGAGTAGCAGATTGACGGTAACCAACTTTAAACAGAACTTGATTAATTTTCACACACATTTATTAAAATATTAACAAGCATAAAAATTACTTAACTTGGTTCTGGATGCTATTTACAATTGACAATCTGAAGTTCCTTTGGTATTGGTACGTTAATCTTATTCTCACATATATCTCTGATACTTGCCAAAAGTATCTATACATTTATCTTCATGGCTATGTACACGAATATGGAAATCTTATTAGGCGCAGACTGAAACTTGACTATAGACAGGTACAGACAAATGTAGACTGGTGCAGACAAATGCAGACTGGTGCAGACAAATGCAGACTGGTACAGACTGGTGCAGACAAATGCAGACTGGTGCAGACAAATGCAGACTAGTTAATCGGAGGTCTGTACACTCGTTATAATACCTCGCGCATTCATGTATCACTGAGCGAGTGTGATACGCGAGGAGAAAAGGTTCTACATTAGTAGCAATCTCATTGGCTGTGTTACATATTAATACGCGGATCGGCGGAAGCAGAATTTGGTCTGTCTCTATGGCAGCGCCATCTCGTATTGCGGAGACGGACGAGCGCTGCGCCTGCGCTGTTGTGCTTAGCGGGGCGCGCTCTAGTGGGAAAGTTGTGTACGCGCTGACTACGCGGAACTATGTACACAACAACATATTACATATGCAAACTACTGCAGTATATACACAAACACATGACATAACTGTAGCACCTTGCTGAACAAACACTACAAATACATATTGGCCAGATGTAAACCACCTGTTACCATACATTTTGAGCCATTGCGTGGCATTCTTTCTCCCAGGTGGTCGCCGAGATACACGTAGATTCAGCCTGAAATGGTCAATCAATAACGGAATATAACAGCATTTTCTAAAACATATACAGTAAGAACAATAACATTTTACCGTTAAATACACATGTATTCAGAGACTTAATGAAGATGTGCAACTTACACATTAGACATTACTGCACATAATCTCACGAAAATTACAGTGACGTCTTAACTGCTGTGTACAAATAAAAAAAAATCGAGTTAATATTGTTATCCTAACATCCCAGCGATTCTCTCATCTTTTACCTTTCCGCTCATTCAAGGAAGGGCTTTATGTTGGGGATTTAGTGCACTCCACGTGATCGTCTAGATCAAAGTGTCTCCACCTCCAGCCAATGGGATGTAGACTGCAACGCACCTGATATGGTCCAAACACTAAGGATTTTTTTTTTCCGGTGGCGGGAAGTTTATCTCATAACTTTTGGTTTTTGATGAGGATCTTTTTCCCTGTATGAAACACAATTAAGTGATACCTCAAATACCAATAACAAACTGTGCACTAATTGACTGTGAGTCACCCACTACTTTTCTGCCACCAGAATGTCGTCGATATACAGTGTTACCTGTGGACACAAATACTCCGTGGACACAAATACTCTGGACTCTCTAATTCAGCATAAATGTGGGGCACTCAAACTGATAAAAGTTACTATAACAGAGGAACACAGTTCACAGCCTGCATGTGGGGTGTAATACTGTTTGCAAATAGGTTTCAAGTGATTCAAACAAGGACAACACTTTTACGCCGTGGAACCATTGTAAGAGCATGTCTAACTCTGTGGCCTATCCGTTTCTGGTATGATAATGGTATTTACTTTTCTAGAACCTAACACTGAGCGTGCAGATCCATCACATGGCAACTTGCATGAACTCACCATTCGTCCAGTCATGCCGTCGTCTAGCACATAATTAATTTCCCTCTCCACTTGTGACATATACGTCAGAGGAATTATGTATGGCCTGGCAAAGAATTCATTGTGTTCAAGCAATTGGAACTGATACACAAAGCCTTTGATCACACCAGGCACGTCCGAAAATACAAAGTATGATCTTGCAAAATGTGAAACAATCTCTTTCTTCGAAGGGTCCAACACCGGTAATACACCTATCAAAAATCTTTGCGGAAACAGCATCTCCTTGCCGGTCTTCAGATGGACGACTCACCTCACAAACATACGTGATGAGGACCTCTGTCTCAGGTCGTGATTAATATCGAGTACAAAATCTCAAGCAGCTCACCTCAGACTCACAATGCGGGACATATTCATTGTTGTTGTTGTGGTCTTTAGTCCAAAGACTGGTTTGATGCAGCTCTCCATGCTACTCTAGCCTGTGCAATTCTCTTGATCCCGAGTAACTACTGCAACCTACATCCATTGCTTACTGTGTTCATCTCCTGGTCTCCCTCTACTATTTTTACCCTCCACGCTCCCAACATTTGATGCCTCAGAATGTGTCCCACAAACCGATCCCTTCTTCTAGTCAGGTTGTACCACAAATTTTACTTTTCCCCAATTCTATTCAGTACCTCCTCATTAGTTACATGATCTACTTATCTAATCTACAGCATTCTTATGTAGCACCGCGTTTCAAAAGCTTTTATTCTCTTCTTATCTAAACCGTTTATTGTCCATGTTTCATTTCCATACGTTATTACACTCATACAAATACTTTCGGAAAGGTATTCCTGACACTTAAATCTATACTTGAAGTTAACAAATTTCTCTTCATCAGAAACGCTTTTCTTGCCATAGCCAGTCTACCTTTTATATCCTTCTTTGACCTTCATCAGTTATTTTGCTTCCCAAATAGCAAAAATCGTCTACTACTTTAAGTGTCCTGTTTTCTAAACTACTTCCCTCAGCATCACAGAATTTATTCGGTTACATTCCATTATCCTCATTTTAATTATATTGACGTTCATCTTATATCATCATTTTCAAGACACTGTCCATTCCGTTCAGCTGCTCTTCCAAGTCCTGTCTCTGACAGAATTACAATGTCACTGGCAAACCTCAAGGTTTTTATTTCTTCTCCCTGGAACTTCTTTTTTGTTTCCTTTACTGCTTGCTCAGTATACAGACTGAATAACGTCGGGGTAGGCTACAACTCTGTCTCACTTCCTTCTCAACCACTCATTCCCTATTGTGCCCTTCTACACTTATTCATTAAAAATTAATGTTACAGGGCCTACCTCTACTCCAATAGTCATCGTTCCTGAAATCTGGTTTCGCAGGATAGAGCGGATCAGGTTATGGTTGTGGAGGGGGCTGTAATTAGTTACTGTTAGTTGCACAAAACACACGAACTTAATTTTCTTTTTCAGATGGAGCAAATTTAAAAAAAAAATTAGTTTTAAACAAACCAATTTTAAAAATTTTAATTAAAGATGGCTGAAGGCCTTATCGTAAAAATATTTCACATAAAAACTCGGCTGAAGGCCACACACTGGACATTGAACAACTCAGGACTTAGGGCCCGGATAACAAGAATTTCAGATAGAACAAACTTTCAAAATTTTAGTTATTCAACAAATCTATCTTCAACTTTAATTTAAGTCGGCTGAAGGCCTTATCTTAAAAATATTTCACATAAAACCTCAGCTGAAGGCAACACACTGGACACTGAACAACTCAGGGCTTAAGGCCGGGATAACAAGAATTTCAGATAGAACAAGCTTTCAAAATTTAGCTTTTAAACAAATCGATCTTCAAATTTTAATTTAAGTCAGCTGAAGGCGTTATTTTAAAATTAAAACAAACTAAATTAATAAATGGCTGAAGACCTCGCACAGTACAGCAGACTAAAATGAAACTCACAATCTAAAAACAAACAAAAAAATGATACTCAGAGGTGTTCCAAGGGTAGGCCTGAGGAGGTAACTCTAACGTAGGGTTAGGTGAGATAGGCAGCCAAGAGTAAGGTTAAATAATCGGACGGCAACCCGACTCAAGGACGGCTGAAGGACCGACCTAATCAATTCCCTTCCGCCCAACCAACGGTACGACAACAGAAAATATCAACTGAGGACGAAGATACCATCCGCACTACATCTTCAAAATTGGCATCTAGAAACAACCAAGGCACAATGACCACAATAAACAACTAAAAGGCTGTCGGACTACATGACGTGCTGAACACCATCAACACAGCGAGGATAACACACTGCCAGAAAACTACGCTAATGGCCAGGGCAGGTAACTGGGTCGTTAACGACCACAAGGCAGAAAATACCGCTGGTGCACCTCACTGATAAGTAACAACCAATTTAAAAGTTAAATACCATACAAGAAGACGGCTGCAAAATTTTGCCGACTCCAACACACTATACGTTGCTGCTAGCCGGAAGGGCCCAGGAAGCAACAACCGGCAATGAACGAAGAGATTTCACAGCAGTCGAGGTTTCATAACAAGTGAACTGATCACTCAACTTCAGTGTCCAAGTTTGGTGGTCAACAAACTTTGTAGCTCTCGCAGCTAGTGCGTCACAATCTGACCGCGCATGCACACCACCAGCAGTCCTGGCCTGACCTCGCACCACGGAGACTTCCTCGCTGCTCTGTCCCAACCGACCGGCTGCCACCCACACCACCACACGGAAATATAGCGGTCACACCAAAGATGGTACAGCAGCACTAGTATCGATAAGTGCGGCTGCTGCCACTGACGGAGGCAAGTCAGCAACTCGTTATGGTAGTAACTCAGGGACAAATAAGACGCCACTCGATTGCGACAAAATGCCAAAGAACAAACGGCATCAACGCGAGCCAGCCACTGCTCAGTTCCTCCATCCAGGTCAATCATGGGCTGATGGATATTCATAAAATTGCTACCAGAATAGCTTCCACAGTCAGCAAGGGAACAATCAAAATCCTTCCACTGACACATAAAAATAACTTGAGTCTGCTTTCTGATTTTAATACTCGTTCCATGGACTGCTCCCCTCACCTTCAATTCTTGCAATGGAAACGTGCGCCAAGCTCCCGCCTCCTCGTATTTTCGAAATGCCGCTTCACTCGGAATACTTAAGGGACTACCAGTGTCCAGAACACAAGTAAGTGACACCGTCCTAATCGAGCTTGTTGCCACAGAATTAATAGCTGGAATTGTCATGTTAGTAGTGTCTTGCGGTAGTTCCTCCCTTACGGCAAACCATACACTGTACCTTCCTGTTATATTTCGTTCAGCCATAACGCCCTCTGCATCGGACAGCCATCACTGCTGTATCTGTGGCCTATCGTTTAGCCGATTATTGCGAAGATTATGAGACGCCCTGCTAAACCGGCAGGACGGTTTAGGTAGTTTAAGTTGCGGAAAGGGGCCAAAATCAGCGGCTGTCAGTTATACTCTAACACAACCTTATATTTGATTATACATTACAAGAGCCAAGAATTAAAAAAAAAAAAAAACACAGCTTTAGTTTTGGAACTTACTTAGCGGCTGAATGCGCCGTACAATATCATGCCTTAAGGGCAAGACCACTTTAATTTAAAAACGTCTGAAAGCCAGTAACTTAGAGCTCAACCAAAATCAGAAATTTAAAAGGCAAAGATTTATCTTAAAACAGTTCCTTAATTAGACCGAAGACCCAAAGAATCTGACACTTTAAGAGCAAACAACTTAAATTCAGAATCGGCTGACGGCCCAACACTTAAGACTCAATAACATAATAACATTAATTTTAAAAATGTGAAAGCCTTTACATACAACAGTTCTTAAATTAGGCTGAAGGCACAAACCATCTGACACCTTAAGGGCAACACAACCTTAATCTAAAAATCGGCTAGAAGCCATACAAGTACAAACAACAAGAACAAACAAGAGAAGGCAGTACGCCCAAAGGCGCTCAAAAGTTCCGAGGGTCGGCCTGGAATTCAAACACTAATGCTTGGTTAGGTGAGGCAGGCAGGCTGCCCAACCGTTGACGATCCGACTTCAACCCAACCGATAGACAGTCAACGGACCCACTGACAAGATAACCTCCACTTCACCCGACCAGCACACAACAGGAAGTTCAATGAAACAACATAAAAGGTATTGGCGCCCACAGCCAATTATACACTGAGCTGTCAAACTACACATCATGCTGGACAGCGACACACGATAAGGAAAATACACTGCCTGAATTTGCGTCAACGGCCAGGGCAGGTAACCAGAACGTTAACGGCCACAGAACAGAAGATTGCGCTGGTGCACTTCAATTTAAATAACCAAATACAGTTAAACTCCACCAGAGGGTGGCTAAAATTTACCAACTTGAAAAAACACATTGTTGCTCGCAGAAATATCCCAACAGCCGACAATCAACTCCAAACGACACAATGTGAATAGTCGTGACTTGCAGTTGATTAAGTCAAAACTCAACTTTCATGTCCAGGATCGGTGAGCCACGAACCTCGTAGCAATGGAAAGAGCACCACACTCTACAACACCGCATAGAGGCCGCCAGTGGGCCCGGCCAAACAAAGCACCACGGAGATTTCGTCGCTGCTCCACGCCAACCAACCAACTTCCCAGGCCCGGAAACGGTGAAAGGACCAAAAATACGTCGGCCATGAGACGACGAACCGAACGACCAACCAACGGTCGTCCCGCTCCAATCTCTCTCTGGCGGGCAGTTCACGTGTGTCGCCAGCGGTCGGCCGGCACTGGCTGTCGGCGCCTCACCGGCGCTCCGTCCCCGACTTCACTGCTGCTGCGTCCCGACTGCACTGCTGGTCCGTCTCCAACTGACTAGTCAAGACACACGACGACCCAGAAATACTATCGGTCGCTCCAGAGATGATACGACAATGTGCTTATCGGTACGCGCTGCTGCTGCCGCTCACAGGCAAGTAAGGCAGGAAGTTAATGACGCCAGTAAATGGAACAGGAAAACGAGGCGGCAGTACCGTAATAGAAGATTATAAACAATAAATGGGATAAACACGAGCCGTGCACGGCTCAGATTAGCTCACGTAATCGCAACGCCAGGTGCTGGAACAATTTAGTTCAAAATGGTTCAAATGGCTCTGAGCACTATGGGACTCAACTGCTGAGGTCATTATCCCCTAGAACTTAGAACTAGTTAAACCTAACTAACCTAAGGACATCACATACATCCATGCCCGAGGCAAGATTCGAACCTGCGACCGTAGCGGTCTTGCGGTTCCAGACTGCAGCGCCTTTAGCCGCACGGCCACTTCGGCCGGCAACATTTTAGTGACTATGGTTTTAACCACGCTAATTACGGAAACGGTTATGATTGGCCTAACTATTCCGAGCTCCGTTTCGTCCATTCCAGTCGTCATACCAATAATTTCCTGTACTGCCATTCCGATCATGCCACCGTTATGGCGCTAGTTTTTTCGGTATGGCTGGGGTCGGTTGTCATACCGTCGTTAGCGGTCCCTCATATTTCTGCTGTGTCCATGTCTGATATCGCATGGGCTCAGCCCGTAATGGTTTTGTGCGACCTGCCCACTTTTCGCTCACCTGCGTCATACTCCAGCTCTTGTAGTATACTTTTAAATTTTTCACTCCGTCCTTATACCTACTGGCGAGAAGTATGTGTCGAAGGTGCGGTGGCAGCTTCGTTATATATATATGCGAAAGTTCCGCTGGTCTGTACGGACTGTACAACTGATAGCGCTCAACCACTTGTTCAGATAGGCACGCTGGACTTGACCTCATAAAACTCGTACACGGTGTTGCAGTCCTGCGCAATCAACATCATTCGTAGTACAGGTTCTCTCTCTACATACCCACACACAAATTCAATTCTACGAGTATATGGTACTGGCAACGTGGGAGGCAAAGAAAACAGAAATTAGTCCACCCGGGCCCGGGGTGAATTCCGTTCCTGTCATCCCTCAACACTTCGAATCGTCTCACTGTGAGGAAATGCTTATGATCGAAGTCGCAAATCTCCCCTCTCTAAGTACGCTCGCAAAAATTGCTACACTTTCCTCACCTGCCTGCGATATCACTCTTGTTCCTGAGGTCAAATTCATTCCCATGCGCTAAGTCCCTGTCGCCGTTACTTCGCCTATCCTTTTCGTAATAAGTAGCCTGCCCTCTTATAACTTCTGAGCCGATTCTCAAGCAGAGATACGCTAATCTACCGTAAGTCCCTTTGGCTCTTACTGATCTCGTACTGCACTTGAAATCTCAACAAGGACCGCCCTTCCTCCGTCTCTTTTTCTGGTATCGGCGCAGTTCGTTCACTAATCACAGATGCATTAAACTTCTTCACGATCTCTGTAAGCTTCGTGACATCGAGCTTCACTTTTAATTTTTTTCCTCCTCACAATCTAGTTTTAGTTGTTAAAAACGCTCTCCGAGCGATGAAATGGCCACACTGTTATCTCCGATCTTTGCACTCATAGACTCATTGTCCGCCCCCCTCGACGTCTTCACTAAGGTCAACATGTGCTTGTGGTCATACTTATCCGTGTCTGAGAATCCCGCTCAGGACGATCGCTATGCTCCTTATTCACGTTTACATGTTGTGTCAAACGACCGGTCTATACTTTCAGACGTTGGCCCAAGCTCAGCGATGATAACGTCTTTAATACTCGTTGCCATCTTTCTCAGTTCGCCTTGCACACCACTAATGTGCGCGTTGCCCGCAGACAGTTGCTCGCTATTCGCTGTTATCTGCACCCCTACATTTTCCATTCCTGCGTTGGTTGCAGCTGTTTGTTCATTATTCGCAGTCATCCGTGCCTCTAAACTCTCAATTTGCGACTTGTTCGTAACCATTAGTGCCTCAAATCTTGACATAAACTGCGCACAATCCAGTAAACACGGTTCCTGGTTCGTGGCTACGCTGTTATCGGTTTCCACAAGAACTTTGCTTCCATTCTGGGAAGTCTGTGTCTCACATCGCTCCTTAGAACCTACTGCAGGCACCTGTCGCGCACCTTCCTAATGTAGAACATCGGTGGGGCCATTAGGGTGGACGAGGAAGAACACTCCAACGAAATTTTATGAGCTCCTCTCGGGAGGGCAGACTTGTGTGACACCTTGCGTTGTCATGGACAAGGAGAAGTACGTCTGAATTTTTGTGGCAACGAACACGCTGAACTCGTTTCTTCAATTTTCTGAGAGTAGCACAGCTGTGTGCACCCGGACAGCACGCGGGAGATCTTACAGGTTTGTGCGCCCTTTCCGCGATGGTGACAGACACACGGCCCAACGATTCACCGTGCTTTTGTTCACTGCCAGGTCTCCGTAGACAATCTGCAGGCGCCTATGAATATCTGCGATGCTCTGGTTTTCCGCTAAGGAAACTCAATTACAGCTCTCTGTCTGGAACTAACCTCCATTACAGGCGCCATGCATAGCCATGTATAGCTATGTATAGCGCCACCGTCCATCGGAACTTCATGAAACTATAGAGGCTGAAGCGTGAATATTGTACGGTGACCCACAACAAATTTCTAATTTTTTCAATCGAAATTTGGTGAGAAAAGAAGTGTTGTATTACGTATTGAACGTACACACAGGAAGATTCCGTAAATACAGGGTGAGTCACCTAACGTTACCCTGGATATATTTCGTAAACCACATCAAATACTGACGAATCGATTCCACAGACCGAACGCGAGGAGAGGGGCTAGTGTAATTGGTTAATACAAACCATAAAAAAATTCACGGAAGTATGTTTTTTAACACAAACCTACGTTTTTTTAAATGGAACCCCATTAGTTTTGTTGGCACATCTGAACATATAAACAAATACGTAATCAGTGCCGTTTGTTGCATTGTAAAATGTTAATTACATCACGAGATATTGTAACCTAAAGTTGACGCTTGAGTACCACTCCTCCGCTGTTCGATGGTGTGTTTCGGAGAGCACCGAATTACGTAAGCATCCAAAGGGAACGGTGATGGACCTTAGGTACAGAAGAGACTGGAACAGCACATTACGTCCACATGCTAACACCTTTTTATTGGTCTTTTTCACTGACGCACATGTACATTACCACGAGGTGTGAGGTAAACGTACACACGTGGTTTCCGTTTTCAATTACGAAGTGGAATAGAGTGTGTCCCACTGGAAACGCGTCGACGTATGTAGTATCAGCATGATGGTGCACCTGCACATTCCGCAATTAACACTAGGCTGACCCTTGACAGGATGTTCGACGGGCGTTTCATAGGACGTGGAGGACGCATAAATTGGCCAGCCCGTTCTCCTGATCTTACACCTCTTGACTTCTTTCCGTGGGGTACGTTAAAGGAGAATGTGTACCGTGATGTGCCTACAACCCCAGAGGATATGAAACAACGTATTGTGGCAGCCTGCGGCGACGTTACACCAGATGTACTGCGGCGTGTACGACATTCATTACGCCAGAGATTGCAATTGTGTGCAGCAAATGATGGCCACCACATTGAACATCAATTGGCCTGACATGTTGGGACACACTCTATTCCACTCCGTAATTGAAAACGGAAACCACGTGTATACCTTTACCTCACTCCTCATGGTAATGTACGAGGGTCGGTCAAAAAGTAATGCCTCCCATTTTTTTTCTACTTAAAGAAATTAAGTTAAGTGAAAAATTTGAATTTGGCGCCATTCCTCAAACCTTCTTCTGCAATCCACTGCAGTAGTAACTTTCTGTGTCAACAGGTGGCAGCACAGCAGAAGTTTGTAAGATGGCCGACATCGATGTTCGTTTGAGACAGCGTTGTGTGATTGAATTCTTGAATGCAGAAGGTGAAACGCCCATACGCATTCATGAAAGACTGAAGAAGGTGTATGGTATTGTGACAGTGGATGTCAGCACTGTTAGACGATGGGTTCGTCGTTGTAAGGAAGCTGAAGGGCAAACACCGTTGACTGACGAAAAGCGGAGCGGCAGGCCGGTGAGTGCAGTGACTCCACACAACATTCAGCAAGTTGATGACATCATTCGTGGTGACCGTCGGGTGACTGCAGATGAAGTGTGTCGCATTATTTCTCTTAGTAAAGGCAGTGTGATCACGATTATTAAACAATTGGGGTACTCAAAAGTTTGTGCACGGTGGGTTCCAAGAATGTTAACCGATCAGAATAAAGAGGCAAGGAAAACAATAGCCTCCCAACACTTGCAGCGCTTCCGTTTGGAGGGAGATGAGTTTCTGAAAAAAATTGTGACCGGGGACGAAACATGGGTGCATTTTTTTGAACCCGAATCAAAGAGGCAGTCAATGGAGTGGCGTCACACAAGCTCGCCGAGGAAGAAAAAATTCAACACTGTGCGATCGGCAGGGAAAGTTATGGCAACAGTTTTCTGGGATACAGAGGGTGTGATTCTGGTTGATTTTTTGGAGCAGGGATGCACAATAAATTCTGTTCAATACGTCACAACCCTCAACAAACTTAAAGCACGTCTTCAGCGAGTTCGCCCAACAAAATCAATGGCAGATGTTCTTCTTTTGCATGACAATGCAAGACCACACACCAGTCGTCACACCTCTGACGAGATTGTCAAAATTGGATGGGAAGTTTTGCCTCATCCCCCATACAGCCCTGACCTGGCACCATCAGACTTCCATCTGTTCGGGCCACTAAAAGAAGCTCATCGTGGGATTCATTTTGAAGATGAGGAGGCCGTCAAAACATCCGTGCGTCAATGGCTTAGGAAGCAGAGCTGTGATTTTTACCGTGCTGGGATACATGCCCTTGTTCAAAGATGGACCAAAACTGTAGAGATGGGCGGAGATTACATTGAAAAATGACAAAATGATCCTCAATGTTGTGGTTTTCAACCTATGTAATTGCATTTAAATTTCCTGACAATTAAACGTAGAAAAAAAAATAGGAGGCATTACTTTTTGACTGACCCTCGTACATGTGCGTCAGTGGAAAAGACCAATAAAAAGGTGTTAGCATGTGGACGTAATGTGCTGTTCCAGTCTCTTCTGTACCTAAGGTCCATCACCGTTCCCTTTGGATGCCTACGTAATTCGGTGCTCTCCGTAACACACCATCGAACAGCGGAGGAGTGGTACTCAAGCGTCAACTTTAGGTTACAATATCTCCGGATGTAATTAACATTTTACAATGCAACAAACGGCACTGATTACATATTTGTTTATATGTTCAGATGTGCTAACAAACCTAACGGGGTTCCATTTAAAAAAACGTAGGTTTGTGTTAAAAAACATACTTCCGTGCATTTTTTATGGTTTGTATTAACCAGTTACACTAGCCCCTCTCCTTACATTCGGTCTGTGGAATCGATTCGTCAGTATTTGATGTGGTTTACGAAATATATCCAGTGGTAATGTTAGGTGAATCACCCTGTATATTACACACTTTTCCGGGATAATGGAGGATTTATTTATTTAATCGTATGGCTAGGGCCCCCTGTCGGGCAGGCCGTTCGCCGGGTGCCGGTCATTCAATTTGACCTGCAGTGTCGATGAGGATGATAGGATGATGATGAGGACAGCACGACACCCAGTCCCTGGGCGGAGAAAGTTCCTCGACCCAGCCGGGATTCGAATCGGGCCCAGAGTATTGACAATCCGTTACGCTGACCATTCAGCTACTGGGGGCGGACAATAATGGAGGAGGGTAAGTGTATTAATCTGTTGTAAGGGACCCGAGTCCGGAAACAATCGAGTCGGAAGTTATCGGCGAAAATCTTTCTGATATCTCTAACAATGGAATAGGTGTACCGGGCTGTTGTTTCTAAGACTGTGGGGTAGGTAGAGATGGTAGTATGGTCCACAACAAAATGTCTGGTAAACATGGGCTCTAAATATCTTGAGAGCTGTAAGCACTTATTCAACTTAGATACTGTTAAACAAATCTCTTTTACTGCAGACTCCATGGTTTACATATTTCTGGAGGGACCAGAGTCATGGCTTGGTTCAAATGGCTCTGAGCACTATGGGACTTAGCTGCTACGGTCATCAGTCCCCTAGAACTTAGAACTACTTAAACCTAACTAACCTAAGGACAGCACACAACACCCAGCCATCACGAGGCAGAGAAAATCCCTGACCCCGCCGGGAATCGAACCCGGGAACCCGGGCGTGGGAAGCAAGAACGCTACCGCACGACCACGAGATGCGGGCACCAGAGTCATGAAAAAAATGTCCAGTGAATATGATCCCTAAAACACATAATTTAATAGCTACGGGCAGTTATTCAGTAGAAGAGATTCTTTTCAAAGTACCGAAGATGAACTAGTGCTACAGCTCTTAAAGTGCCCATGTGTACTGGATATTTTTTGCCTCATATTATTGTTTCTGTCATATGAATATTGACCGTTCCTCCTGGGACGTCGCGTACATTGAAGGAAACAGACTAATGCAGCTCTTCATACAACGAAAACATCACGCACATAATAGCATAATACATAAAGAAACGCACTTGAAAATGGGAAACATTTTCTGAAACAAATTGTGCAATCCATACTAATATTATAAATGCGAAAATAACTCTGTCCATTACGCTTTCGCGACTAAACCGTTGGAATGATTATGATGAAATGTGGTATAGAGATAGCTTGATCACTGAGGAAGAACATACGCTACTTTTAGAAAATGTGTAGTACAACATATTTATTGCTATAGAGAATATAAGGCGAAATATGGAAAAATAATTGTAAAAGCTATTTAGTCTTTGACTTTAGAACTTTATCATATTTGTGAAAATGCATTTATTGTTTGATATGCTCTACATAATACATAAACGTAATGATACAATGTTTATACAATCCTCTACGTATTCAATCCGTACTTCCATACTAATATCAATGACAAGCCCGTCGTATTTTAGCCGCTCAGCGTCTCCCGTCTCTTATAATTTCTAAGACGGGAGCGTATATGCATAACAGGTAATGGTCATGTGGTTGACGACGTTAACCCCAATCGTGGGGTCCCGGGTAAGATTTTCTTTTAAATTTGTTCTTAAAACAAATTCGGCTTGGCTCACGTAGATATACCTATTTGTAACATTAATTTTAAAAAAAGCGATCGTGGACGGATGTTGCAGCAATGTAAGCTTTGGTTTGGGACGAATGTACAATGTCTGGACTGCCTCTGCCCGTCATAACTGCAGACACACCGGCAGATGAAGTAAATGCATTTTTAAAGGCGTCAGCAGCATGGAAACATGTTCAAAATATTAGTTTGTCAACAAAAATGAGCGTGCAACTGCGTAGTAACACGGAATCTGCACAAATTGCGGGATGCTTTTCTGAAAATCAGCGAAGATCGTGTTGATACGAACGGCAGGGGCATGGTTACATTACATTGTGAATTCCGGAATATTGTCCACAATGCATAAGAGTTGGTGAGCAAAGTTTATTCCGAACTGCAGACAGTACAGCCGACTTTGCTAGGAAAGGTTCACTGAGAATTATGCTCTCATTTGCCGAGACGATAGTTAGCATAGCCTTCAGCTAAGTCAATTGCTACGACCTAGCAAGGCGCCGTTTATCCTTTGCTATGTATCTAATGAAGCATACCTCACACCAGCCTGCGTGAGTTTAAGCGCGTGCCTTTCGGTTACCCGTCACTGTGGATTGGCTGTCTTGCCAGTCCACTACATTTTTGGCGACGAGGATGGGATGGTTGTATTGCTCTAATTTCCTTGTCATGGCTTCACCACAATCTCCAGATGTACTGTCCGAATTTTATCGCTTGCAGAATCAGCAGACGCAGGCGTTATTGGATGCCCTTGGACAGCTCGTCCAGGGTCAACGTGCAATGCAAAACGATGCGGCAGCCGCCGCTCCACCGCTACCGCAGCCACAACATGTAGTTGCACCACCTTTTCGACAATTCGATGTGGCGATGGAAACCTGGACGGAGTGGTCACGCCAATCTGGATTTCATCTCGCCGCCTACAAAATTCAAGGTAACGAGTGGCAGCCTCATTTATTGGCGTGTGTAGGGGTGCAAACGTACCGTGTGATAGTGAAATTATTTCCCCGACGCGACGTAGCAACTCTGTCCTAAGAAGAAATTTTAACGGCTTTAGATGCCTATTTCAAAGAATCAGTTAATGTAGTTGCAAAACGGTATACGTTCTTTCGTACAAAACGTACGGCCGGTCAAACTAATCGGGAGTGGGTTGCAACTTTGCAAGGCCTTACAAGGGATTGTGCTTTTGAGTGTGAATGTGGACTCCCTTATTCAGATACTATGGTACGTGATGCAATTGCACAGAATGTTTCTGATGTTCGTATACGGGAGCAAATTTTGAAACTAGTCAGTCCCTCCCTTCAACAAGTCATAGACATATTGGATAGGCAAGACACACTTGACTTTGCTCAGGAATCATTTGCAACTTCGCCAGCTGTGTGTCACATTAACCGGCCCGCCGGGCGAGCTGCACGGAACTGTAAACAGCCCTCGCGCACGTCCGCGCAGCCACGTGTCCCGCGCCAGCATGCAAATGCAGTACTAAAGTCATGCCTGCGGTGTGCTACTAGACATTCGCGTGAGAATTGCCCGTCACGCCAAGCTATTTGCTTTTTCTGTAATAAAAAAGGACATGTTCAGAGTGTTTGCCAGAAAATGCTCAGATCGGACACTAAAAACCATTCCAGGCCCTTTGCTCCGCGCCGGAATCGAACCAAGAATACTGAGGCTCGTGAACCTTCGCCCATGGAAATTCATGTAGTTAATTCCACTCCACCCAGTGCCACTCTCTCTAACAGTGACTGTGTTCGTCCCACAAAAAGTGTGCGTCGACATCGACGGAAATCACGTCAAGTCGCGAGTGATTCTGTACCAGTGTTTGTTCCCGTTGCACAAAACAGTCGCTCTTGTCGTCGGCAGGACAATAAACTTTTTGTAGATTTGGACATTCATGGCCACGTGATACCATTCCAGGTCGATACCGGAGCTGCAGTTTCTCTGATCAATCAAGACACGTACAAACAACTGGGCACACCTCAGTTTCGTGCCGAAAATGTTAAGTTACATAGTTATTCCGGACAGCCTATCCCTGTGTTAGGACAGTGCAGCCTTCTTGCAACATACAAGGAACAAACAAAACTTGTGTCATTTTACGTCCTTCGTTCTTCTTCTGCAGTGAACTTGTTTGGTTTAGATTTATTTCAGTTGTTTAACTTGTCTATAGTAAATCAGGTCCTATCAGTGAACCAGACTGTGCCTTCAGCCAGTGTTTCTCGTCTATGTGAAGAATTTGCAGACATTTTTGCACCGGGCCTTGGTTGCGCTAAGAACTATCAAGCACATTTGGAACTGAAAGTAAACGCGCAACCGAAATTTTTCAAAGCGCGCGATGTTCCCCATGCATTGCGTGATGAGGTCGCAAGAACGTTAAACGATTTAGAATCACAAGGTGTAATTGAATGTGTGCAGGCTTCCCTCTGGGCCTCACCCTTAGTAATTTTGCCAAAACCTTCCGGAAAATTGAGACTTTGTGTGGACTTCAAGGCAACAGTGAATCCACAACCAGTGATTGCAACTTTTCCTTTAACCTGCCCGGAAGATCTTTTTCACAAACTGTGCCCGGGTAAATATTTTTCGAAGTTGGACCTAGCGGATGCGTACTTGCAACTACCGGTGGACGACGAATCCCAGCGCGTATTGGTGGTTAACACGCTTCTTGGTTTGTATCGATTCAAAAGACTGCCATTCGGGTGTGCATCTGCCCCTGCATTGTTTCAGCAGTATCTACAAACTGTTTGTGCGTCGGTCCCTACTGCAGCAAACTATCTGGACGATGTTGTGATCTCCGTAAAGACAGAAGAAGAACATTTAGCCATCCTCCGAACATTATTTCAGGTCTTGCGACAAAATGGTCTTCGCTTGCAGAAGGACAAATGTGTGTTTTTTGCTCGTGACTTACCATATTTGGGACATGTAATCAATGCCCAAGGCATACATCCGAGTCCAGAGCGCCTCCGTGCCATACAAGACTTGCCTTCGTCGCAGAATTTGAAGCAGCTACAGAGTGTGCTGGGAAAAATCAACTATTATCATAACCATATCCCACATGCCTCTTCCATTTCAGCTCTGCTTCATCGCTTACGCCGTAAAGGTGTTCCGTTCGTCTGGACGACGGAATGCGAACGCGCCTTTCGTCAGTTGAAATCGGCGATGCTTTCTAATACTTGCCTTACGCCATTCGATCCCCAGAAACCCCTTTTGTTGATGGTAGATGCATCGGATTTCGGGATCGGTGCTGTGCTTGTGCAAAAAGATGGGTCGCATGATCGCCCTATTGCCTTTGCGTCCAAATTGCTCTCGTCAGCACAAAGAAATTATTCACAGATCGAGAAAGAAGCTTTGGCTCTCGTATTTGGTGTTACAAAGTTTCACGATTTCTTGTATGGTCGTCACTTTACCATCATCACAGACCACAAACCTTTGACATCGCTTTTTCATCCGTCCAAGCCTGTACCTCCACGTACAGCGCAGAAATTCATTCGCTGGTCTATTTTCCTCTCGCAGTACCGCTACGATATCTTGTATCGGTCCACTGCTAAGCACGGAAACGCCGATGCGTTGTCCCGTTTGCCTGTTGCTGAGGATAGAGCATTCGATTCTTCCGAACTGGGTTGCATGTTCATTGATGCGGAAGCCGATGACATGGTCGAATCGTTTCCGATTGATTTTCGTCGCGTAGCTACAGCCACGGCTGCTGACCCGGTCCTTGCTACAGTTTTGCGTTTTGTTGCCGCGCAATGGCCCTTGTTAAAGTCACGGATCGAGGATCCGTTGGTTCGCCGATTTTTTCCTCACAAGGAGAGACTTTTTGTTCGACGTGGTGTTTTGTTGTTGCGTTCTGATAATGATCAGTCCAGGGTCGTGGTCCCACGTTCGTTACAGTCCTCTGCCTTACGGCTTCTCCACCAAGGACATTGGGGTATAGTGCGAACGAAACAACTTGCTCGTCAGCACTGTACTTGGTTCAGAATCGATGCTGCGATTACGAATATGTGCTCTTCTTGCATGGCGTGTGCCGAACAACGATCCGCACCACCGCGGAAATTCTTTGCATGGCCAAAAGTCACTTCCCCTTGGCAACGCATACACATCGATTTTGGTGGTCCATTCTGGAATGCTCGATGGTTGGTTGTTGTCGATTCATTCAGTAATTTTCCTTTTGTTGTGCGGATGTCTTCCACGACGTCATCTGCCACCATCCAAGCGTTGTCCGCTATCTTTTGCATTGAAGATCTTCCACAGACTATTGTTTCCGACAATGGCCCACATTTCATGTCCGCAGAATTTCAGTCATTCTGCAAGGCCAGTGGTATTCAACATCTGACATCCGCGCCGTTTTCGCCTCAGTCAAACGGTGCCGCTGAACGATTGGTCCGGACTTTCAAGTCACAGATGTTGAAGTTAAAAGAGTCGCATTCTCGGGAGGACGCGTTGTTGCTCTTTTTGTCCTCGTATCGCTCTCAGCCCCGCGATGGTCGCTCGCCGGCTTAGTTGCTTCACGGTCGCCCTCATCGAACCTTGATGTCTTTGCTGCATCCGCCACATCAGGTTCCTGTGCAGCGGCGGACGCCTGCTTTTGCTCCAGGCGCCGTTGTCTACTATCGCAACTATCGCGATTCACAGCGTTGGCTCGCAGGTCGCATTCTTCGCTGCCTCGGCCGCGCTATGTATCTGGTTTTGGGGGCTTCTGGTGAGGTGCGTCGGCATCTCAATCAGCTGCGCCTCTGGCGTCGCACGGGTTCTGCCGCTCCCCGTCTGCTTTCAGCGACGGTGCCGTCCGGTCATCGCCCTGGGGACCCATCTACTGGCTCGCCTCATCCCCAGGTGTTACCGACGCTGCCTTCCATTTTGCCCCATGGCGTCGCGCCGGCGCCGCAGCCGCCGCCGGCGCCGCCCGCAGTGGACGCGTCGCTGCAACCGCCGGGCGCCTCCCTGGGTCGCGCGCCGCCGATCGCTTCCCGTGACCAGCTGCCCTCCGGCATGGAACTCTTGCCCGCTCCGGACCAGATGTCATCTTCGCCCGTCGAGTGCCCAGCCCCGATGGAGATCGACTCTTCGGCCCCTCCTGTCTCTACGGGCGCAAACACCGTATGTTGGCGTGCACCCTGGACTAGGCTTTCAGGCGTTTCCTAGCTCCCCTCGGACCGAATGGCCGGGTGCGGGTGGCACAGCCTCGCCTGTTGTTCGGCTCCCCACCTCGTCGCATACGTCAACATGGGGCCCTCCACACGGCGGGCGGAAGCCTTATACCACAACCGTCCGCCGATTTGCGGGGGAGGAATGTGGCGTCACCGCCAGACACTACACTTTCTAGGTGGTAGCTTTTAAATCGGCCGCGGTCCGCTAGTATACGTCGGACCCGCGTGTCGCCACTATCAGTGATTGCAGACCGAGCGCCACCACACGGCAGGTCTAGAGAGACTTACTAGCACTCGCCCCAGTTGTACAGCCGACTTTTCTAGGAAAGGTTCACTGAGAATTACGCTCTCATTTGCCGAGACGATAGTTAGCATAGCCTTCAGCTAAGTCAATTGCTACGACCTAGCAAGGCGCCATTTATCCTTTGCTATGTATCTAATGAAGCATACCTCACGCCAGCCTGCATGAGTTTAAGCGCGTGCCTTTCGGTTACCCGTCACTGTGGATTGGCTGTCTTGCCAGTCCACAACAAATGATAGTGTGGAATGGCGCCTACTAATGACTTTGTAGGACAGTTAAGCGAAAAAAATATGTCACAAATAGGAGGAGATATAATAATCTCTCTGTCGATAATATTATGAACTCTAAACAACTCATCTCTTATCCTGTAGAGTTTCTTAACTCTTTGAGATAATCGGGAGTGCCTTCTCATTAACTTAAGTTAAAGGTTGATGTTGCAGTCCTATTAATGAGAAATCTTGAAGCGACCAAATATGTAGCGGTACGCGCTTTCAAATTACCGATCTGGGCCAAAATATTTTTAGGACTACTATAATTAGTGTCTCAGCTAAATGACAAAGTGTTATGATTATACGAATCTCAATTATACCAACGGATTCGCGTTTTCAATTTGAAAGATTGCAGTTCCCGCTAAAAAATGTTTTGGAATGACCATAAAAAAGCCCAAGGGCACACACTCAAAATTTCCTACGCGCTTTTAGAAAAGTTGTGCTCTTCTCACGGACAACCCTGTGTGGCGTGCTTACATGTATCTTACCGACCAAATCTCTACACCCTTTGCAAAAGGAGGCAAGAGGAAAAACATTGTTTGTATTACTGTGTTAAGCTCCTGCAACATATTATGAAACGTCCCCTTAGAAAAATTATAAATGACTGTGCTAGTAAACTTCTACGTTATTTGATTTTCAAACAACTGAGCAAAACTCAACGTACTCAAACAGTTTTCTCTTTACTTATTCTCATCATCACTAAATTGAAACACAATTTTTTTTTTAGCGCAACGCAATCTGACATTCAATAATCCCGACAAAAGAATGGCTTTGACTAACAATAACTATACCTTTCATGAATCACTTACCTCGCAAAAATCTTCGTTACTACTGCAATACAGCGAGCGCCAATACTGCCAGCTAAATAAAAGATTCTAACTACTGAAGACACTGATACTGATAGGCATAGTTAGCAAATGAAAGATTTTGATAGAGAACAAGAAATGTATTTACCTTAATAATGTTCAAAAGTATATATGACATCCATCTTCACAAATTTCCTTTTTCTGGCGGACACACGTACAGATTGTCCGCTTATAGCAACCACTCAAAACTCTGGCATCTCTCTCTCCACATCCACCACTGCTGGTGGCTCACCTCCAACTGCCCAACGCTACGCGCTGTTCACATCCATCTGCCCAACACTACACAAGCGAATATTCCAACAATGAGTCCAACCAGCCACAGACTGCACACAGCACAGTCAGTGATTTTCATACAGAGCGCTACGTGGCGTTACCAACATAAAAACCTAAACAGCCTACTTGCAATAATTAGAAGAAATTAAAAAAAACGTAGTTTTCAATATTTTTAACTACGACAAAATTAAAAGTGCATTCCTTGTGTTCCTACATAGCAGCACTACAAACATTTATTCATACACACATACATATCTACACCAGTATATATCAAATATTTATAAATTACTGGCACACTCCCTCCCCATCACTCTTCATAAAAGAACTCCTGATGTGCGAGCGCAGGCGTGGGTAGCAGCTAGTAAATAGAGGGACATTTCATGAATAACACACATTGATTTTTTTACTTGCACATGTATTTTTCTCAATTTCTCTTTACAGTCCTTCAGTATAATCTCCTAGCTTCTCTATGGCTGAATCCCAAATTCTCGGAAGCTGTACTATTCCATCCAGGACACCACTTCTGTTCCTCTGTCGAATAGCTCGGGTAACGGTGGCAGAACGCACTTCCAGAGAAAGATAACAACGACCACGCATAGGTTTGTTTCAACTTCGCAAACAAGTAGAAGTCTGGTGGACTCACGTCCGGGCTATAGGCAGTATGCGGCAACACTTCCCATCCGTATTCGCGAATTTTTTTGGGCTACAACGTTACCGATATGCGGGCGAGCATTGTCAGAATGAGTGACCCAGTAACGGGCCACTGAGCGCAGGTTTTGCATGAAGCGACGGTAATACACTGCCTTGACACTTGCTACACTCCGTCTATCGTGACAATTTCTTGGTGATCATAAGCAAAAATCATCATGTACTTGAGCTTTGATTGAGGGCGTCGAAAATTTTTGGACGTGGAGAATCTGATGCTCTCCACTCACTGGGCTGCGGTTTCGACTTCGGTTCAAAGATTCTAATCCACGTTTCATCAACAGTTTGACGCGAGACTCCTTGACCTTCACGGTTAAATCGTTGTTTCAGCAAGATTGCAGTATCTAGGAGTTTCTGCTTCTCATTAGCAGTCAAACAGCGTGTGACCCATCTCGCAGAAATTTTTCTCTTCTTCAAATCATTTCTCAGAACACGGATCACTGATGGTGTGGGAATTCTCGTGGCTTCAGAGAATTCCTCAGAAGTCACACTGCGGTCTTCTTCAACAGCACCTGCCACAAGTTTCACGCTTGACGTTTTTGTCGTTCCGAATCTTGGATTATTGTCTATGCTCATAGGACCACCTCAAAAATGATTAACCCAATGTGAAACTGTACTACGGTCCACTGTAAACGCACCACAATCTTCACTTAACACGCTGTGGATTTCTACATCTACATCTACATCCATACTCCGCAAGCCACCTGACGGTGTGTGGCGGAGGGTACTTTGAGTACCTCTGTCGGTTCTCCCTTCTATTCCAGTCTCGTATTGTTCGTGGAAAGAAGGATTATCGGTATGCCTCTGTGTGCTCTCTAATCTCTCTAATTTTATCCTCATGGTCTCTTGGCGAGATATACGTAGGAGGGAGCAATGTACTGCTTGACTCCTCGGTGAAGCTATGTTCTCCAAACTTCAACAAAAGCCCGTACCGAGCTACTGAGCGTCTCTCCTGCAGAGTCTTCCACTGGAGTTTGTCTATCATCTCCGTAACGCTTTCGCGATTACTAAATGATCCTGTAACGAAGCGCGCTGATCTCCGTTGGATCTTCTCTATCTCATCTATCAACCCTACCAGGTACGGATCCCACACTGGTGAGCAATATTCAAGCAGTGGGCGAACAAGCGTACTGTAACCTACTTCCTTTGTCATCGGATTGCATTTCCTTAGGATTCTTCCAATGAATCTTAGTCTGACATCTGCTTTACCGACGATCAACTTTATATGATCATTGCATTTTATATTGCTCCTAATGCGTACTCCCAGATACTTTGTAGAATAAACTGCTTCCAGTTCCTCACCTGCTATATTGTAGCTAAATGATAAAGGATCATTCTTTCTATGTATTCGCAGCACATTACACTTGTCTACATTTAGATTCAATTGCCATTCCCTGCACCATGCGTCAATTCGTTGCAGATCCCCCTGCATTTCAGTACAATTTTCCATTGTTACGACCTCTCGATATACTACAGCATCATCCGCAAAAGGCTTCAGTGAACTTCCGCTGGCCGGCCGGTGTGGCCCTGCAGTTCTAGGCGCTTCAGTCTGGAACCGCGTGACTGCTACGGTCGCAGGTTCGAATCCTGCCTCGGGCATGGATGTGTGTGATGTCCTTAGATTAGTTAGGTTTAAGTGGTTCTAAGTTCTAGGGGACTGATGACCTCAGATGTTAAGTCCCATAGTGCTCAGAGCCATTTGAACCATTTGAACTTCCGCTGTTATCCACAAGGTCATTTATGTGTATCGTGAATAGTAACGGTCCTACGACACTCCCTTGCGGCACACCTGTCTGTCGGGTTTTTGCCGCGTAAAGTTTGGACCTTGATGTACGACTTCTGTCTTCAACAATCACAGTACTCGAGACTCCTGCAAGGCCCATTTCTATCTCTCGCCGATTTTATGTTAAGAGTACAGAGCGAAAAACCGGAAACCGTGCTTCTTCCTCAAGCTCCCATCTACATCTGACACAATTTTCATTGTTGTTGTATGACACCAACCTGTGCTTTTTTTATGAAATGTCCCTCGTAAATAAAAGAGAAACCGTAGCTAGCAAGAAAAACAGTTATTTTATAAGCTAATCCATTGATGTATTTATTGTTTCTGTTTTCGGATGTAGTCAGTCGGTTACTGCGTATTAAGGATAAATCGATACCTGTGAGGACGAGAACTGTCTAGAATCGTTTGTAACAGTCACGGCGTCGCCTGCTAGCTCGCGATACGGGATGATTTGTGGCCGTCAGAACGTCGGATAAAAAGGCGAGGCGGCCCTTGTCGTACGTCTTAATTGGGAGCGGCTCGCGGGCACTGGACACGAGCGCCTATCCCATGATCTGCATCAGACCGTCTGGAGGGCGCCACGCCGAGCAGTCCTGGACACGTCATGGCCGTGGCAGCGGGGGCGGTCGTTGACACGGGACTCCGGGTGCCTCGCCAAAGTCCTGGCGACGTCGCGACGCGGCGTCAGCTGCCAATCTCCATTACCGCGACCACGATAACGTCGCTGCCTCGCAAAGCAAACTGTGTTACAGACCCGGCTTTTCTCGGAGAGTGTTGGGGTGTTCCGTCCTACGACTAGTTTGACGCTGCTCTCCACGTTAGTGTACTCTGTACAAGCCTATTCATTTCTGCATTGCTACTGAAACCTACATCCATTTCCACTGTAGTGAAGCATTAGTCCCCACCTACAATTTTTACGCACTCCCTCCATACACAAACGCACAATCACACACACACACACACACACACACACACACGCACACACACAAATTTCCCCCTTACCCTACTGACTATTCATTGATGTCTCAAAATGTGTTCTGCAACCATTCCAGTCCTTTAGCCAAATTGTGCCATAAATATCATTTCTCCTCAGTCCCAATCAGCTGTTCCTCATTAATTATCTGATAAATTCATCTAACCTTCAGCATTCTCCCGTACCGTCATATTTCAAAAAACTGGTTGAAATGGCTCTGAGCACTATGGGACTTAACATCTATGGTCATCAGTTCCCTAGAACTTAGAACTACTTAAACCTAACTAACCTAAGGACATCACACAACACCCAGTCATCACGGTCATATTTCAAAAGCTTCTGTTCTCCTCTTCTCTGAACTGTTTCTTGTGCACTTTTCACTTCCGCACAAGTTTATACTACAGACGAATGCCTTCAGAAAACACCTACATTTATACTGCATACTAATAAATCTCTATTTTGAAGGAACACTTTTCTTGCTACTATACTTTACATTTTATATCCTTCCTGTTTGCGACTATCGTCAGTTATTTTACTGCCCAAATAGCAAATCTCATCTACTATATTTTCTATCCAATTCCCTCGCCGTCACCTGATTCAGTAAAACAACATTACATCAACCTTATTTTACTTTTGTTTTACCTATAAACACTTTCAGGTCACTATCTGTTACCTTCAAATGGTATTCTAAATCCTTTGTCGTTTTCGACAGGATTACTGTCATAGGCATAAAACAAAGTTTCATATCTTCTCCCTGAATTGTAATTCCTCTTCCAATTTTTTTCTTCTATTCGTTTACTACTTGTTCATTGTGTCTATTCAATAATGTGGGATATATAGTACATCTCTATCTCACTCCATTCTCAATCGCAGCCTCAGGTTCGTGTCCTTGAACTGTTATGACTACACTTAAGTTTCTGTACAAGTTATGTATAACGTACCGCTCGTTGTACGTAGTTCTTGCAGACTCAGAGATTTCTAAGAATGAGAGAGTATGCCAGTCGATAATTTCAAACGCTTTGGCTCAATGCTGTAGATGTAGTTTTACCATTCGCCAGCCTGTCTTCTACGACAAGACGCGGGATCAGCATTGCCTCGCGCGTTCCTAAATTTCACCGCGTATCCAAAGCGATCTTCCATGAGGTCGTCTTCTACCTGTTTTCCGATCGTTCCGTAAACAATTCGTGCCAGTATTTTGCGAGTATGATTTATTGAACTGATGATTTGGGAATATTTACACCTGTCAGTAGCCTCCCTTCTTTTTAATCTGTGTGGCGTCTACGTGGATGTTTAACGTGCTCTCTATATTATGTATGTAACTTGGTACCCACTACGCATTCGCGTGACTGACTGAATTTAAGGGCACCTACCTTCAAACATATAATAACAGTGGCATGAACTGTGCGTGATACGGAAGGAACAGGAGAGCCATCCTCATCCATGAGCACTCCGTGATACATCTCAGCCATCCGTTCCCCCTTCCCCCCCCCCCCCCCCCAATCCTCTACATACAAACATGAATATTGGTCGCACTGGGTTCAAAGTGCGTCAACAAAAACTCATGTTCACCACCATCGTTTTCATGTGATGTGTAGGTCCAAATAGGACTCTAACATTCTCAACCAGCAACAACACAATTCGAGTGTAATGGGCTGACTCTTTCTCTTCTGAAAGAACAGGTGAACAAACTCATACATGTCATCTACAAGTATTTTCCTCAATCGTTCTCTTGAATGAGAAGATGGCAGACTGATCAGGGTCCCTATTCTCCCTCATTTGATCATTCCCATAGGATTCTACTAGCTCTCATAGGATGTCCTGTTGGGAAGCAGGTGCTTTCCCACATACTCACACCCTGACAATGGAGTGTATTAACAATTTAAGTAATGCTGGCAGATATACACTGATGAAGCAAAACATTATCACAACCTGCTTAATAGCTTGTTCTCCCGTCTTTGAAACGAAATTCATCACTGATTCTCCTTATCAGGGATCAGACAGTTTGTTATTAGGTTGTGGAGGTACGTGGCATTAGATGTTTACGCACAGGTCATGTAATTCGCGTAAATAACGGCCCACTGATTTGCGTACGCGGTGATAGCTCCCGATAGCGACAGAGATGGGTTCCATAGGATTTACACCATACGAATTCGGTCGTTGAGACATCAACGTGTGTTTACTATAAGCCTCCTCAAACACTGTAGCACACTTTCGGCTCCGAGACACAGACAATTATACTGCTGAATGATGACATCGCCGACGGGGATGACATCAAGCATGAAGGGATGCAGGTGGTTCGCAGCTGTCAACGTGTTTTCGATTACTACTAGAAGCCCCATGCAAGGACAGGAGAATGTCTTCCATAGCAAAATACCGCTCCCACCAGCCTGCGTCCTTGGCGCGCTGCACATTTCGAGCCGCCGTTCACCTCGATTACGGCGTTTGTGGAGACGCCCATCCTCCTAGTCTAGCAAAAATGTGATTGACCCGAAGAGCCATGTTTTCATTGGTTGACGGTTGAATCCCGATGGTCCCGTGCCCACACTGCAAATGTAATTGACAATGTTGTTGGGTCACCTGTGAACATGTGCTGCGGAGCTCCATGTTCAACAGTGTACGATGAACGATGTGCTCCGAAACACTTGTACGTTCGCCAATATTGTGCTCTTTCAGCAGAAATACCACAGATCACCATCTGTCCCTCTTTACGGAGAAGACAAGCCTCAAAACCGCACGTTCTGAGAAGAATTGTGGTCGTCCAACGATGGTAGTTTCACTGTCCTTCTACGTCTTTCGGGAGACGCTCACGACAGTAGCACGTGAACATTCGAGCAGCTTCGCCGTTTTCCAGATACTTGATCACAGGCTCTGCGCAATTTACCCTTTATCAAAGTCGCTTTCCTCAATGGATTTCCCCATTTACAGTCCATATCTTCGCTAGGGTGATCTCCTGTCCGTGTCTGCTCCACTCACATAAATTTGTACCACATCACGTGCCAACGCCACTGGGCGGCATCCAATGTCGCGGTGGGCAGTAGTCATAATGTTTTAGCTGATCAGTGAATATACCACTAGTAATCATGAGTAGTTGTTTTTCTCCTGGCTCTTTACTATGAGTAATTACCGCCCCATATTTCACGGTAGACTTAAGAATACGTAATAAGGTGTGTAGGTTTTCTCATTAATATTATTTCATTCTTACTGTGGAGAAACATTTTGTCATTTAATGGTTAATTGATGGCACAAATCACTCTCAGCAGAGTTTAGTTAATGCTAATGTGAGCGCTGTTCAAAATGGTTCAAATGGCTCTGAGCACTATGGGACTTAACATCTGTGGTCATCAGTCCCCTAGAACTTAGAACTACTTAAACCTAACTAACCTAAGGACATCACACACATCCATGCCCGAGGCAGGATTCGAACCTGCGACCGTAGCAGTCCCGCGGTTCCGGACTGAGCGCCTTAACCACTAGACCACCGCGGCCAGCCTGAGCGCTGTCGGTTGTTGTTGTTGTGGTCTTCAGTCCAGAGACTGGTTTGATGCAGCTCTCCATGCTACTCTATCCTGTGCAAGCTTCTTCATCTCCCAGTATTTACTGCAACCTACATCCTTCTGAATTCATCTCTTGGTCTCCCTCTTCGGTTTTTACCCTCCGCGCTGCCCTCCAGTAGTAAGTTGGTGATCCCTTGATGCCTCAGAATATGTCCTACCAACCGATCCCTTCCTCTAGTCAAGTTGTGCCACAAACTTCTCTTCTCCCCAATTCTATTCAATACCTCCTCATTAGTTATGTGATCTACCCATCTAATCTTCAGCATTCTTCTGTAGCACCACATTTCGAAAGCTTCTGTTCTCTTCTTGTCTTTCACTTCCATACATGGCTACACTCCATACAAATACTTTCAGAAAAGACTTCCTGGCACTTAAATCTATACTCGATGTTAACAAATTTCTCTTCTTCAGAAGCGCTTTCCTTGCCATTGCCAGTCTGCATTTTATATCCTCTCTACTTCGACCATCATCAGTTATTTTGCTTCCCAAATAGCAAAACTCCTTTACTACTTTAAGCGTTTCATTTCCTAATCTAATACCCTCAGTATCACCCGATTTAATTCGACTAAATTCCATTATCCTCGTTTTGCTTTTGTTGATATTCATCTTAAATCCTCCTTTCAAGACACTGTCCATTCCGTTCAACTGCTCTTCCAGGTCCTTTGCTGTCTCTGACACAATTACTATGTCATCGGCGAACCTCAAAGTTTTAATTTCTTCTCCATGGATTTTAATTCCTATTTCGAATTTTTCTTTTGTTTCCTTTACTGCTTGCTCAATATACAGACTGAATAACATCGGGAATAGGCTACAACTCTGTCTCACACCCTTACCAACCACTGCTTCCCTTTCATGCCCCTCGACTCTTATAACTGCCATCCGATTTCTGTACAAATTGTAAATAGCCTTTCGCTCCCTGCATTTTACCCCTGCCACTTTCAGAATTTGAAAGAGAGTATTCCAGTCAACATTGTCAAAAGCTTTCTCTAAGTCTACAAATGCTAGAAACGTAGGTTTGCCTTGTGCAAGACTCTTCTACCGAAACCTACGTCCATTTGAACCTGCCTTCCGTATTCATCCCTTGGTCCCCCTCTACAATTTTTGCACCCCATACTTTCCTCGAACACCATATTCACAATTCCTTATCTTCAACATTCTACTATAACACCACATTTTAAAAGCTTATAATCTCTTCTTGTCTGAAATGCCCATTTATCGTGTTTTACTTCCGCTCCAGGCTACACTCCGGACATTTACCTTAAAATCAGTAGCCAGGCTGCATTTCGTATCCTATCTACTTCGGCCATCATCAGTTGCTTTGTTCCCACTATAGTGAAACTCATCTACTACTTTTAGTATCTCATTTACTATTGTAATCCCTGCAGCAGCATCTCATTTAACTACTTTCCATTATTCGCAAAGAGGTCCAGCCCATTAACGTCTAGGGAAGTAATTCCAGTGGTGGTTTCCCGTTGCCTTCCATGGAAGGAGAGGAGTTTGCATAGGGGATCGGAGAGTAGAGTAAATAAGATTTGCAGACGACATGGTTGTGATGGCAGAGAGTGTAAGAGAGACGGAACAAATGTTAGATGATCTAAACACAAAATTAGAAGAATATGGAATGAAGATTAACAAGAAGAAAACGAAAAGCTTGGTAATTGGAGGAAAGGGGAGAAAATTCCCTATGAAAACAGGGAGAGTGGAAATAGAGCAAGTGAATAACTTCTCACTTGGGAAGTGTAATAATGGATGATATGTATATACAGAAATTAGGAAAAGAATTGTAATGGCAAAAGGAGGATTCAAGAGGAAACAGAAATTACTTTCTGGACCACTAAACAAAGATCTGAGGAAAAGATTTGCCAAATGTTACACCTCGAGCGTTGCACTATATGGTGCGGAGACCTGGACATTGAGGAAGGAAGATGAAAGAAACTTGCAGCCACTAGAGATGTGGATATGGAGAAGAATGGTAAAAGTGAAATGAGAAGACCGAGTAAGGAATGAAGAAGTATCAAAAAGAGTTGGAGAAGAAAGAAACATGCTGAAAGTCATCAGAAAGACAAAACGGAGCTGGATTCAACGTTGTTTGAGGAGGGACTGTCTATTGAAGGAAGGAATAGAGGGAATGGTGGAAGGAAAAGGAAAAAGGGGAAGAGGAAAAAGAAGATATCAAATGCTTGACAATGTCATAGGAGACAAATATTCATTAATGAAAATACTGGCTATGGACAGAGAAAAGTGGAAGAGGTTCAACCCATGATAAGACCTGCCGTAAGGCAGAATACCGTATTAGTACTATTATTCGCATTTTACTGCTGTCGTCGCTCATCTTATAACTTCTTTTAAATAAAAATCCATTCTGTTCAAATTCTCTTCCAAGTCGTGGGTTGTCTCCGACAGAATTACAACATCATCGGCCATTTGACACGTACCCACGCCGCTGCTACCTCGGATTTTTCTGATAATAATCTACCAATCGAAAGAGGTGACAACTTTAACAAAAAATAAACTGGGACTGATTTTTACAATCAAGATATAGCAGCCGCTGGAGTTCCATAGATATTATGCCTAAAATTACTGGCGTGTATTAACTCAGTAGTCTAGCTAACATACTTACATGCTTCGAGCCGAAAGATCACTGCTAGTTCTGCAACCTTTCATCGTAACAGAGACATGAGATATTAAGTCTTCCCACATGTAGTACCTAATAAACGTACCAGTGATCCATGTTAACATGAACCAGTGCTCGCGTATCCCCGTCTTGCTTTTTCTCACTCCACCTGTTGCTCGCCCTATTAGAGTTGCTCTGACAAAGTAAGCTTTCTATTTGGGAAGCCGGCGCTTCTCTGGCTTGAGCAAAGGACGGGGCTGTTAACGTCAATTTCTCGAGAATCACAAGCCGTAGAGTCACGGGGGCTTCCTCGCGGCTGGTATTCAGTTTTTTGGTTCCGCTGGCAGAAAGGCATTGTTCTCCCAGTGGTTAGAAGAACCGAACGCAGGCGGTGTCTAGTACGGAGAGCACCATGCAGCCAGAGCTTTGGGAAACTGTTTCCACCAGGTTACGGCCATGTAATTCTCGACACTGTTCACCATTGCAGAGCGCTTAGGTCTGCATTTCTACTGTGTTTCATGTGGACATGTAGACACTACTAATTGCAGAATGATATCGGAATACACATCATTTGTATCTAATATTATCTGTCTCATTCATTTGTAGAATAAATGTGTGTTGGTGCTAAACTCTATCTATTACACATCAGTGTATAGCTGTGAGCCTCCATTTCATGACAGCAAGTACTAAGTTTCTTATAAATCATGTTTTTCTCTGTGAGTTATATGCACCATGACTAATGAATCAGAAATATATATGTAAAGAAATGTCGGGGCTCTCGACTTACTCACAGTCCTTTCCCTCCTTCCAGATTCCCATCGTAGAACATTCCTTTTCTTTTTTAGGGTTCCGTACTCAGTCGCTAACAACCCTTAAAGGGGCTCTTTGATGTCCGTCTGTCCAACTGTTAAAAAACATTTTCTCTGGAACGGGCAGACATATCAAATTGACATTTATGTCACACACTAAGGTTGACGGTCCCTTGAGAGTGTAAAAAATTGAAAGTTCTAATCAATGAAGTCAGAAGGTACGGCCATTTATGTCGCATACATTGATACTTGCGAACTGGCTCATCATACCTATGGGGTGCTTCCCGGTGACCTAGAGTCATGAAATTTGGCAAGAAGCAGGGTTTGACAGTGTAAATAAAAAAAAGTCAGAAAGTTGTTAATTTCTAATTACGACACACACAAAAATATTATTGGAATTCCCGGGACCGATATCTTGACAGTGTCATTCTCGATAACAGGTGAGAATCGTCGTAATTCTCGATTCACAGGGTGAATGAACTGTGCATATAAAGGGCGTTTCCGTAAGAGCGTGCAGAAATTTAACAGGACATAGAGGATGCTCCACTGAACGATTTGAGGTAGGAAAACTGGGGTCAGAGAAGCCAGCTTAAGCAGATAATAGGAATAGATTCACATTAATGTGTACCTTTTTATTTACATTAGTTACAGTTAACTGTAAATACCGTCACTGACGCAATGAACGTACCGTTTGTACTGTATCTTACAAAATGTGCTGAAACTGACGGACATCAACCTCAATACAAGCATGACATCGGCGAACAAGATTATGACATATAACCCTAGTGTATTTCGATTCACATCACAGGCAGATACAATTCTAGCAACTAATTCTATTTCCGTATCCAATGGGGTCTCACACACACAAGTGACTTTAGATATCCCCATAGGAAATAACCAAGGAGATTCAGGTCAGGTGACCTCGCAGGTCATGGAATAGGATCTTCCCTTCCAGTCCAGTGACCAGGGAATACAGCACTGAGATGGTTGCGGAGATACACACTCAAGTGAGGCGAGCACCGTCATGTTGTATCCACATCCTCTCACGACATGGGACAATGTAAATACGATAACATAGCCACCTTATGGACAAGAAAAACCTCCATAATAATCGTGCTGGTCCTCCTTGATTCCTTGCAGGAAATAAAGGACGTACATGTAAATAAACAGCACAGTACGTGCAAACTTGTACGCTAGTTAGTTGTAAATAAGCTGGAAAACAGTAATGCTAGACAAAGAGGTAGACATGTTTCTCTGAACCCAAGTTCCCTACCTCAAATTGTTCAGTGAAGCAATGTCTATGTCCTGTTACAGTTTTGCACGCTCTTACAGAAACACCCTGTATTTAACTAATGTTGTACGGAAGGCTCAGAGCGCGAGCTCTACTCGTACCTGACCAGTTTTGTTTATTAATGAATTTCACAAGCTGGGACATGGTCACGAATTGAACAGTGACCCGAAAATAGAATAAATTTCCTTTACTTCATGTCTACGTGAGCCGTGTGCGGCCCGCGTTGGTGCCATTGGTAGCTTTGCATCGTATAATAGGGATAGTGGCGTCTCGTTTTCTCCTTCTGTTTACTGGCGCCACTACGTTTGCTAGCGTTGCCTGTCAGCGAGTGGCAGCAGCAGCGTTTATCAATATCTAGTTCAAAATGATTCAAATGGCTCTGAGCTCTATGGGACTTAACTTCTGAGGTCATCAGTCCTCTAGAACTTAGAACTACTTAAACCTAACTAACCTAAGGACATCACACACATCCATGTCCGAGGCAGGATTCGAACCTGCTACCGTAGCGGTCGCGCGGTTCCGGCCTGTAGCGCCTAGAACCGCTCGGCAACTCCGGCCGGCCAATATCTAGTAGCCGTACTATCTTTGTAAGGACGTGAAGTGTTTTCCGGGTCGGGTGTGTCGGTAGTTCGGTTGGGATGGAGCAGCAGAGAGGTACAGCAATGCAGCGACATGCCTGATCGAGGGGCTGTAGTTGCGAGGGCCACAACCTCGTTGATCACCGAGCCCAGGACGATGAGTTGAGTGAACATTACTCCAGTAGTGGTGTAGTGGTGACCACGCCATTTGTTTGTGCGTTGCTGCTCGCAGGGTCGTCATGAGACGAACAGCAACAAGTGGAGTGTGTCGAGTTGGCGGAATCTATTAGCCATCTTTTACTGCCTGTTATTAGTTTTTGAATTTTGTGTTATTATTGGTGAAGTGCACCAGCAGTATTTTACTGCCTAGTGGCCGCTAACGCCCCAGTTACCTGCCCTGGAGGTTAGCATATTTTTGCGGCAGTGTACTTTTCCTCGTCTTGCCGATGCTGTCCGGCATGATGTGTAGTTCGACAGCCTCCTTGATTGCGGTGTGGATTGTCGTTTCTTTTTTCTACCTTGGTTGTAGTGGTTTCTTCTGCCTTTCGATGTTTTAAATACCGGATTCTGTAGACACAGTGCTGTCTGTCACTTCGTCGTCGCTTGAATTATTCCATCATTGTACCGGTTATCACACGTTAGGTGGATTTGGTAAGAGGGATGATCGCCGTTTAAACTGTCCCTAGTTTGAGTTGCCATCCTGTTAGGTGACCATAACTCTTATCTGCCAGTCTCACCGCTTACGCAGCTGTAGGGACTTTTCTCAGGTCGATCCTTGGAGCACTGTTTGTGGATCACTCCCTTTTTATTTGGTCTGATTGTGTCAATTGTTTAAGAATAATATTTTATTTAAATTATTCCTATTGCTTGTGGCCTTCAGCTGACAAACAATTTGAATTCTTCTTAATAAGGCCTTCAGCTGTCAGTGTTGCTTGTGTTACAGGCAATTTCTTTTTTAAAATGACTGTTTTAAAAAAATTATTTCCTTAAATAAAGTTTATGTGTTTACTGTGCAACCAACGGTAGCTGATTAGGCCCCGTCGACACCTTTTCCTGCTTTCCTTAAGTTCCACGTTTCACTATGGTCACAACCGGTTTTGGTCAGCAATGAACATCTTCAGATCTGTTTTGTAAAAACATGTACTAATATACTGGAGCCATAGTGACGCCGCCAAATACTGCCGCTGATTCTGTGTTTAGCATCTGACGACGCCACTATAGCTCCAGTATATTCGGACATGTTTTTATACAACGGATCTGAAGATGGTCATTTGCCGAGCGAAACCGGTCGTCAGAGTACTTAAAAATTTGTGACCATAAACGTTAAGTAAGGGAAATTTATTTTTGAATTTGTACCGTGTCCCACTGCACGATTATTTTCCCCGGTGCCAGAGATCATAGTGATTGCTGTATGCACGTGGCACTTGCGCCGTCAGAAGGTCACTGCGGCGGACACCTGAAGAATGCGAGCGCCGCCACGACAGAGCTGGGGAAAGGCGGCAGTCGGCTGCACCGATTGGGAAGAGCAACATCCCCAAGGAGACAGGGAGTATCAGTGGTCAATGCCCGCGGCGTGTCGTCGACAGTCGTCAAGAGATGTGGAGTGCTGTAGCTGCGGCCGAGGCTGGCGACTCGGGCTGGACTTGGAGACGGACAGAGCAGGATGGTCAGTTCCTGGAGGATGACGGAAGAAGACACTTTGGGGTGGAGCCAAGTACGAGGGGCTCAAGAAGCTAGTCTGCGGGACGTCACTGGTCGAGACGACGGTGGCACGGGCGGGGGTGCAGTGTGGGCAACGACTTCGTGCAGTGGTGCTTGTACAGATAGTGGTGGCACATTGGTGGCCTGACGTTTGAGGCAGCGCACAGTGTCATGTATGAACGTGCACTAAATTGGACGCTTCTAGAGAGTGTACTGGAAGTAGAGACGAATGAAATGAAATGAAGTGATCGTGTGGCATTATTGGCTGGGAGGCCTCATCCGGAGAAGTTCGGCCACCGGGTTGCAAATCTTATTTCAGGTGACGTCACATTGGGCAACTTGAGCGTCGGAGATGATGAAGTGATGATGAACACGAACAGAGAAAATCTCCGACCTGGCCGGGAATCGAAAGCGGGCCTGCTGCATGGTAGGCAAATACGTTACCACTCAGCTAAGTAAGCGGACGTAGGGACGAATATGAACGTGCTATAAAACATATAAAATTTATTGAAAATGTAGTGTTTTTTTTAACACATTAAGAAATTTCTCCCATTTATTAATGAAAAATCAATATCTTCCGTATGACCAGCCAAGGCCGCGCGGCAACGAGCAATGCGTTCATTGAAATTCACGATGACGCGTCCGCAAATGGTGGGATGCTGTTAAGATACCTTTTAATTTCATTCTTCAATTGTTGTATTGTTTGTGCTTTGTTCACGTACAGTTTCGATTTCACAAAGCGTAAGACTGCATGATGTGGCAAGCCATTCCTGATTGCCACCCAAAAAGATAATTTTTTGAGGAGACTTAACATTCTGCAGAGCACGGATTGTGTGACATGGCGCACCATCTTGTTGAAAACAAAAATCGTCATTTTCATCAATAAGAGGGAAAACTAATCAGACAACATGTTTCGGTAACGCTCTACGTTCATAGTGACGACAGCTACCTCATGATCTTCAGAAAAGTACGGATCGATCACTCCTCCCGCACAGAACACACACCACAGTCGTGCGTTGTGGATGCACTCGTCTTCCAAAGTCACTCGCGGATTTTCTTTACCCCAAATTCTGCTTACTGGCGTACACACAGAAGTGGAAGTACGCTTCATCTGAGAAAACTGTTCTTTTTGGGAAGTTCTCGTTCTCCGCTTGTCGAGTCAAAACCCATTGAGCAAATCGATGTCTCCTTCCACGATCCGCAGGTTCCAACTCTTGTGTATGTTGAATCTTTTACGCATGCATTTTCAGATGTTTTGAAAGAATCTGATGCAGTGAAATTGTGATAAAACCAGTTGTTGTTTCGGCCACATTGTCACGCGACAGCAATGTTTTCTCGTGTTCGAACAGAACGCGCTCGTCCTGTTTTATTAATGTTTGAAACAGAACCCATGGTCTCAAACTCCCGAGTCAACTTCCAAACTGATTCGATTGGAGCAGCATTACGTTCGACTGCCGCACGCAATCGCCGGCCAGTGTGGCCGAGCGGTTCTAGGCGCTTCAGTCTGGAACCGCGCGACCACTACGGTCGCAGGTTCGAATCCTACCTCGGGCATGGATGTGTGTGATGTCCTTAGGTTAGTTAGGTTTAAGTAGTTCTAAGTTCTAGGGGGCTGATGACCTCATACGTTAAGTCCCATAGTGCTCAGAGCCATTTGTCATTTTTTGCCACACGCAATCCACGTACGGTTGCCACGGGACTTTCCGTGTTTTTGTAATAACTTTTTTATCATTTGGGTACGTTGTTCAGTTGTCGGCTGCTACATGCTGAAAAACATCAAACAACAATGCTGACGGCACAAAATCTATCAGGCTAATAATGGGAAGAACCGAAGATAACAAACATGAAAAAACCACGGCTACCAACTGTCATATGACAAAATGGCCCAAAATTCAAATTCGTCCTTACTTCCCGGACAACTTTCAAATAACGCGATATCACGAGTGCTGAGTAATGACTTGTTTGTGTGTATGGCATGCGGGTCGTATGTGACAATGTTCGTTGTGTAAGAGAGCAGCCTATGGGCGTGATTAAGAAAATGAAGAAAAAATGTAAGCCCCCCACTATATGTTTCAGTATGAAATTCAGTCCAAATTACTTTCCACTCTACACAAAGTCTATGTATTACCCCTACTATGTACCCACAAGCTGTTAATCGACTTACCTTTGACTAGACAGAACCTAATTTGAATTGAACTGTAGGTGGTCTGAATACAACCTGTCTTTATATTAAATGCGCAACTGAAGTAAAACAATTATCTGGCTCCAAACAAAATTTCCACTTACCCCGCGTCTTGACAACATTGTTGCAGATTTCTCGAAAGCATAACAGCAATCAGCAAGCAGGCAGCAGCTAAATTAGATTTCTATTTTTAAATAAAATTTCCAAACAATATTCAAACTGTTGCTTACCACATAGTGCAATGTGGTTACGCGTAATGATAAACGTTCTTTAAAAAGTCGGATGAGGAGAGCAACTATTCCTATGAAATGCCATACCAAGACACCGATTTTAGAATGAAGTATATATTCAAAAAGACAGAGTGAAATTTCGCGTGATTTTCACACATAACATTGGTCTGAACAATACTATGCATAACAAAGTGAACAGTGATTTGAAAGAGGTACAATGTTAACAAAGAATTTCTATAAAAACGAAACAGTTCCATCAGTTGATATCTTAACTCTGAGCAAGTTAACTAGCTGACAACGATCATTCTAACAAACTAGCTGCGTAGTCCTACAGTCTTACCTCAGACTTCTTCTCTTCAAAATTAATAAATTATTCAAAATTTATATTCCTTTCGCCTTCCAATGTATACATAATATTCATATTTGCTATCCTTTATAATAAACATTTCTTCATCCAACAGATACAATCACAAGTCAACATGGCGCTACTGAAGACGTCAATCGCCTGCCACACTTCAACTACGAATGTGTCGGACTGCGTAGAGGCGGAGACTTTGCCACAACAAGACCAAGGACTGTTTAACAGTGAAATATCTTGTTCTCTCTCTGACGTACACATCGACAACTCATAAAAATCAAAGTGACATGCCTACCTCACAACAAATTTATTGTTTTTCTACTGTTATTGACTTTAAGGACTTATTCTGCGTTTTTCCTCAAATGATTATCATTTTTCACTACTACAGTGAATCAGATATCGTCAGTGGTTTTCAGGATTAATTATGTATCAATTACTTGTGTGTAAACCAGCGATTCACTCATATGCGGTACGATTTGTTTTCTATTGCCTTATATTAATGGAAAACTGTCCGCAGCTCGTGGTCTTGCGGTAGCGTTCTCGCTTCCTGCGCACGGCGTCCCGGGTTCGATTCCCGGCGGGGTCAGGGATTTTTCTCTGCCTCGTGATGACTGGGTGTTGTGTGTTAATCATCATTTCATCATCATTGACTCGCAAGTCGCCGAAGTGGCGTCAATTAAAAAGGACTTGCAATACGGCGGCCGAACTTTCCCGCATGGGGCCTCCCGGCCAACAAAGCCGTACGATCATTTCATTTCAATGGAAAACTATTTAATGAGCCATGAGTTTGACTAGTTTAGTGTTTCTAGTAGACAGTGTTCTGGATGTTGGTGTTGGTAGTTACAGCAGAACAGAATGTAGCTTTGATCACAAGAAGGTTAAGCATTATTTGGCTCTGTAAATTTTGGTCAATGTTTTGAATTGTTGTACTGTTACCAAGTCGCCCGTTGTAGGGTCATATTGAAATTGTTCTGTAGTTCATCTTTTTCTGTTTTATTGAAGATATTTTGTGTTTGAATTCCCTAGCCCAACGTAAGTCTTTTGGGCTACAGAGACCAGACTGTTACGGTCTGGAGAAGAGCACTTATTGCCGTCTAAACGCCGTTCACGACAGTGCATCCCGAGAAAGACTAAATATCATTGTCTGTCAGGAATTAGTAAAAGGTCAAGTAAAAAACAGTTCAAAACTTTGACGTTTTCTCCTGTGACGCGCATTATAGTCATATCAAATCGAACAGTTCTATTCTACCTTGTGAGGATGGACCTCTGTCTCCACTGCAGCAGCTGTCTCAAAGTCAATCTTTCATATCTGTATAATATAGGGAATATTAATAAAAAATTTAGGTCGGTTGTGGTAAGAAAATGTAATACGTCAATCAAGCAAAATGTGATCATCGTGCAATGCCCTTAGAGCCTTGCCATCACTATCTAACTGCTAGGCCCAAGCGGCTACTTCCTATTCGGTTGAACATTCAGTTCTTAGCAACTGAATTTTTTCTGAGGAAGAAATGTACAAAATATGAGCACAGTTTTCAAAGAACCAAAAAGGCCTATAAGAAAAATAACCGAAAATAGCAGTCGGGCCCATCGTAAAGACTTTTTCTGTTGTGCATCCCCTTAGAGTGTCGTAGAACATCAATAGTGAAGGCCATGCTTGGGTACTGCAACCAGTTATTCCCTTGCCCCCTTGTGTTGATGATCCTAAACTTGGGATGATCTTTGACAACGAGATTTCGTTACAGAGGGAAGCCTTGTTCATGTTACAATGAAAATTACTTTTCTTTATCGTAATACACCACCATCTTGCGATGCTAGTGGATAATAACAGACTGCCGAATGTGGAGATACATTTTGTAGAATGAATCTGTTTTGATCCCATGTTCTAGCCTTTACTCTGTTGTACCGTTAAACATATCTTCGCATCTTCTTCAATTCTTCAATTGCATCACACTCCTCTTTTAGCCATTTATTCATATTCTGCTCTATTTCTATACAAAGTTCGTTAAAAGTCATTAATCTTGTTTTGTATTGTCGATAAAGCATTTTAATAGCGTCACAACAATTTTAAGAAAAGCATTATTTATTTCCTATATATTCTTGTTCTTTCTGTAAGATATGAACTTTACAAAACGATGTATCTACTTTCTAACACAGCCTCGAAGATATTAGTAACACTTCTCATCCGTTTTAACCGTTATTCAGCTTTCGATACATCTCTTTTCCATTGTTCTCGTATCTGAATTGACTTCGGACTAAAAATCGCTTGATAACTGACGATAAGAAAGTGAAAGAAATTCACCTCTTGTGACAAAAACGTGTATATAAGGCTCACCGGCCATTTGACCATCTTCTTCTGTGCGGATGCACAAACAGCGCCCGAACTCCTACGGGAATCGGCAGTAAAGCCGCAAGTAATGAGTATAAATGGCAGGGGCACTATGAATATAGTGCAGGACAATACGTTGAGAATGTTGGTCTCACGGGAGGCGTGCCAGAGATAAGTTCAAATGGCTCTGAGCACTATGGGACTCAACTGCTGTGGTTATCAGTCCCCTAGAACTTAGAACTACTTAAACCTAACTAACCTAAGGACATCACACACATCCATGCCCGAGGCAGGATTCGAACCAGAGATAAGTCCCTGCAGTCGCAGTTTCCTCTGTGTCCTCGGTGGCTCAGATCGACAGCTAGCACGGTAGATCAGCGTGATCGGTCAAAGAGCTGGTTGGCCTCTGTAATAAAAAAAAAACGAGAGAAAAGATCAACAACGAACTTCAACGGTTGTCATGTGACGTCCGCTACGACGAAATACAACGAACCACAACGAACAAGATACAAAAAATAAAAAATAAAATAAAAAATGGATAGAGCGTCTGCCATGTAAGCACAAGATCCCGGGTTCGAGTCCCGGTCGGGGCACAAATTTTCAACTGTCCCCGTTGACTTATATCAACGCTTGTATGCAGCTAAGGGTATTCATTTCATTGTAAAAACATAATTGTGTTTTTTTTAATTCTATGAATTTCGATATTTTAAAAGTCTCTTACTTACTCAAGTCTGTTTAGCTGTAAGTAAAAGTAGTAAAACAGCCACGAAATGAATCTTGTTTCGAACAACATAGTGCAAGGTCCTATGGAAATAAATTTGCCCTTATCCGCTTGTTCTCATTTTACCCACAATTCTGCGTAATCGTCACACTGTGAGAATATAAAGTCACTCTTACATGAGCAAAAGCAACTAATTTTATCATTCTTCGCCTGAAAATGACTAGTAGGAAACTCGTAGAAACTCCGCTTTAGAACGACGTTGCCATTCGGCTGATAGCCTGAGAAGAGCGCATCCGTGCAATTCGACGAGAAGTCTGCAGTTTCGTTTATTGATTCACTCCGCTCTGCTAGAAGCAAATACATTCGGTAACCTTTCTGCAAACGAGGACCGGTTTCTACAGGATACCGAGACGCACCCTAGTACTGGCTTCATATCTGGTGAACGCACGGCCCGCCGACTCCCTACACGTTCGTCTGTCTGAAAGGACCCATGATCACACAAACGCCCAAAAAGGGCTTGAAATGTTGTATGAGGATACTTGCTTTGGTAAAGCCGTGCTGCCTCACGACAGTTTCCATCAGCTTGTCAGTATACAAACACCATCTCGGCTCGTTCCCCACGTGAATACGGGACCATTCTGCTGCTTACAGAACCCTGCGTCGATCACACAGCCTGCAACACACAAGGAACACGCGACACGTGGTCAGAGGAACTGTCATTTGTCAGCACCATCTACCGTGGCAACGAGGCATTTCCGGGCACATGTTCGTAGGACCTCTTTTGCTCCATTTCCAGTCAGCAGTCCGTCCCTGCAGTTTGTGGGTTTTATTAATGTTCACCACATATCAGATAAGTGTTCCAAGTTACTGAATCATATCCGCTATTAGTCCTAGAAAATCTTTCCTATCGATGTCTTTTGTCACCAGCAAAACTTTTGTGTAAGCAGTACAAAAAAACTAGATTGAAGAATACATGGACGTCACTGCTATACGAGGGGCGTTTGAAAAGTCCATGCAAAAGTAAAAACTACTTGTGTCTTTGGGGTAAACATTTTTATTTTTCAACATAGTCTCCTTTTAGACTTATACACTTCATCCAACGCTGTTCTAAGTTGTTGATCCCTTCCGAATCGTAGGAATTGTCCAAGTCTGCAAAATAGCTATTAGTTGCTGCAATCACCCCCTCGTTTGAATAAAATCTTTGTCCCGCCAGCCATTTCTTCAAATTGGGGAACAAAGGGAGCCAAGGCTGGAGAATAGGGGGGATGTGAAGCGAGTTGGAATCCTATTTCCACTAATTTTGCGACTACAACTCCTGAGGTGTGTGCTGGTGCATTGTCGTGATGGAAAAGGACTTTTTTGTGGTCCAATCGCTGGCGTTTTTCTTGCAATTTGGTTTTCAAACGGTCCAATAACGATGAATAATATTCACCTGTAATAGTTTTACCCTTTTCCAGATAGTCGATGAGGATTATCCCTTGCGAATCCCAAAAGACAATCGCTATAACCTTTCCGGCCGAAGGAATGGTCTTCGCCATTTTTGGTGCAGATCCTCACTTGGCAACCATTGTTAAGATTGTTGTTTGGTCTCAGGAGTATAGTAATGTATCTGTGTTTCATTCACAGTGACGCAACGACACTTAGAGTCCTGCGGAAAAGCTGTAAACCATCCTTGCAACACTTCACACGTTTTCGCTTTCAGTCAAGAATGAGCAATCGCGGAACCCATCTTGCGGATAGCTTCCTCATGTCCAATTGTTTATGCAAAATATTATGCACCGGTTCATTCGAGATGCCCACAGCACTAGCAATCTCAGGCACCTGAACTCTTCTGTCATCCACCACCATATCATGGATGTTATCAATGATTTCTGGAGTCGTAACCTCCACAGGGCGTCCAGCACGTTCGGCATCACTTGTGTCCATATGGCCACTCCGAAAATTTTGAAACCACTTATAACCTGCTCTAATCGAAGGTATAGAGTCACCGTAATGTTTATCAAGCTTCTCTTTAGTCTCCTGAGGCATTTTGCCATTCATAACGTAATGTTTAATCACCAGACGAAATTCTTTTTCGTTGATTTTTTGACGATCACTCGACTTCCTTGATTCACACGAATGCCAAACGCAAAGAAATTGACCAATATGGCTGAAACTTGGTGTGCGCTTTTTCCAAAGATGCTACTATCAAAATATGACCTCGATACGCGCTGGGGGTGGCATTTCTCGGACTTTAAACGGACTTTTCAAACGCCCCTCTAATCAGAACAGCTGGTATCGTGAAATGTCAATCATGGAAAATAACGTAAAGCAGCTATATAAAACTTCAAGCAGTTTAAATAAACATCAGTTCTCGAAACGCGTAGTGCTCTGCGCAATAGACTGCCGATAAAAAATGAATACTGCCATCATAGTTTATTCTCAGTGAGATGCGAGCTGGAACCAGTCGATGTGCATGAACATCTAAAAACAACAAAACAGGAGAAAGCTTGCGTTTTTCGCAGAAGAAGTCTGGATTCAACTACAAATCACATGATCTGTTTCATCCGTTGGTCGTAAATCGAGTCGAGAAAATGGGGAAGTGTTCACCCGTTTGAAAGTGACATTCACATTTTATACACTGCATTAGGTGAAGACAGGTTATAAAATCTTTAACGTTAGTCATGTGACCAGAAACTCACCTTTAGTAAGAACCTAAAGTATCCCGTAAGTATCTTTTGGGTATACTTCGTAGTAGGAATGTGATGTTTCAAAATCTATGACGTTATGATCATACAGCATCTTCACTTCTGCGCTAGAAAGGAAGTAAGCTGAGGTGCCTTACAAGCGGATATTAAGTACCTGAGAGACTCACTGATTACGCTCCAGACACAACAGAAGTTACCTCAAGGCCGCAAACGAGCTTGGAGCCCACCTGGTGTTTACCGAGTCGTTTGTGGCAGACGCAGTATATGTCTTTACTGCAGGAAGGAAGCAGTGCATGCGAAAGAATTTGTCTTTCCTTTAGTAGTGGTGGTACGTCAAACTGTAGACGTCAATATTCATGCCCGTCAAGGAAAAGCTGAGTTTCTAAGACAACTAATTCAGTAGAAATAATTCAAAAGCCGAGATCGCTTAAATAATGTTTACTGGGGATATAACGATACATGATGCAGACCAGCGGATATAAAATCATTGGCACAAAAAATAAACAACTGCTCCCATGGTCATTCTTTTCCATAAGATATGTAAAACGGCAGCCACAAGATAAAACTATCTGGTACATGACCGCTGCTCGACTAACAACGGTCGGCATCAACTTTAGTGTGGTGAAACCGGTTATCAAGTAAACAGAAGCGATCTTGGCTGTTGAATTATTTCTACAAGTGTGATCGCCCCACTACGCACTTTGTGTTCACTACACAACTAATTCAGTAACTTTAATCTGTCTGCTACGTACATAGATGTGTCATTTCATTATCACCACTTAAAATTTCTTCATATGTGATAATGGATGGAAGCCAAGGGGTACCAAATCAAGGGAATGAAACGAATATCTCGGTAACCCAGGACAACGAGGGAAAAACTTTTTTTGATAGAAGAGGCTTATTAGTGAGCTTTTTGATTTGCTGAATTCTAATATAAGTAGAAGAAGCCGTACCATAACAATTTTTTCAATATAAAAATAATAATTTCATTCCGTACTAAAAAAATCAGTTCAGCGATTTGAATGATAAAGGCTACACTGATGAGCAAAACACTACGACCGCATGCTTAACAGCGTTTTGATCCACCTTTAGCACGCAATACAGCAGATATTCTACCTGGCACGAATTCGAAAATTATTTCTCGGCAGGTTTCCGAAGGTGTCTGCACCAGATTTCCATGCATAGTTCACGGAATTCCATCGCTTTCAGTCAGTCGAATCTGATTGCCGGGACATCTTCGTTATATCACGGTCATGGTCCTTAAACCGCTGCAGCAATATTGTGGTCTTATTCCACGGTCATCATCATCGGACAAAACAGCAGGAATGAAGGATATCCAATAATGTTCACGAAATCTGCAGCAGACATGGTGTCTTCGACTACTACCACAGGTCCCATGGAAACCCAGATGAATATCCCCCTTAGCACAATACAGTATTGTCCGCACCTGCCCACTTCCGTGGAGCAGCATGCGTTTCGGGCAGCCGTTAGCCACGATAACGGGCTTTCCGGACACGACAATCGACCTGATGCAGCTGGAAATGTGATTCATGCGACCAAGCGACACGTTTCCACTGATCCACGATCCTGACTGTATGATTCCGTGTCCAATGCAATTGTCATTCACAACGCCGTTGGGTCAACGTGGGAACACGCCGGGGTCGTCTGCTAGGGAACCCCACGTTCAACAATGTGCACTGACCACTGTGCTCCGAAACACTTGTTTCTGCACCAGCGTCATACTCCGTCGTCATAGCTGCCACAGATTTTCGCCTGTCCTGCTTTACACAGCTGGCGAGTCTCCGACCTCCAACACCTTGTCGACTGCTCGTGGTTTCAGCGACCTTCAGCCACTGTCCATAGGTGCTCAGGATGGTAGTATTCTAACAGGCGACCAGTTTCACCGGTACCGAGATGCTCACTCGCAGTCACCGGACGATGACGATTTCCCATTTCTCAATGTCGCTTGTGCCGGTGGATTTCCCCATTTTCGGCCCGTGTCGTCTCTGCTCCGCTTGTATAGTTTCACTAGATATCCCCTAGCAGTTTACTGTAGCTCACTTTTTTTCTTCAGTGTTCACTAGATAGCCCCCAGCAGGAAAATAAGCACCAGATCTAGCTTCTACCACACATTTTTATTGTTTTTAATTTTTTAGTGTCCTTTCTGTCAGCTAGAGTGAACTGTTAACCTTGTGTGGCAGTAGGTTTCCTTAAGTTTCTTATAATAAATCGCATATTAGCTAGATGGATAGGGACTGTGTCTGTTGTGTGCGGATGCAGGAGGAGTTGGCCACAGACCAAACGCAGCTGGAAGCTTTGTTGGCCATAGTCAACAGGCTCCAGAGTGCCACCTTGAGGTGCGGTGGGGATGGGGTGCCTGGGGCAGCCTCTGCTGTACTGGATGTCCAGGGGGGGGGGGGGGGGGGGGATGTCACTGAGCCGACCTCAGGTGCGACTGAGCCGGCCAGCCCGCTCTCACCTCAGTGTGGGTGGCGGACTGCGTCGAGGTCTCGAGCCTCAAGGTGAAGGCTGCATGGGAGACACAGGCTCCTGCCACATCCAATGCACTTTGCTAATAGATTGAGTGTGCTATCTGATGTGTGTGTGTGTGGGTGGGGGGGGAGGGGGGGGGGGGTTCTGCCAGGATAGTGGCCGCTCATTCAGCAAGGTCCGGACAGGCATGTGGGAATAGGAGTTTGTTAGTTATTGGTAGCTCCAAGTTAGGCGGGTCATGGAGCTCCTCAGGAACATAGCGGCTAGGGCGAGGAAGAAGTTCACTCGGTGTGCTTGCCGGGGGCCTTGTCTGGGATGTGGAAGAGGCTCTTCCGGTGGCTGTCGAGCGTGTGGGGTGCAGCCAGTTGCAGATTGTTGCACATGCCGGACCATCGATGCCAGTCGTCGGGGTTCCGAGGAAATCCTTGGGTCCTTTCGACGGCTGGCTAAATTGGCGAAGGCGGCCTCCATCTCTCGAGGAGTGGAAGCCAAGCTGACGATTTGCAGCATCGTACCCAGGGTGGACCGGGGTCCTCAGGTTTGGAGTCGAGGCTATGTCGACTCTGTGACAAAAACGGTTGTAGATTCCTCGACCTACGCTATGGAATGGAAGGTTGTAGGACGCCCATCGATAGATCAGGGGTGCACTACACAGAGAGGAAGCAACTACATGGGTAGCACAGTAGGTGTGGCGTGCACATGGCTTTATTTATTTATTTATTTATTGTTTACGTTCCTCCTCACGGGAAACAAACCGTCGACCTGAAAAATTACCAGTTCATGACACTCATGTGGTCGTGCCAACTGTAAAAATTGTTAGTTCGTCTCAACAGATCATTCCAAAGGATTTAAATATGCTAAATCTCATGTTAGTAAATTGTCGAAGTGTCTGTAGCAAGATCCCCGAGTTACTCTCCGAAATAAACAGTTGTCACGCCAATATTGTATTAGGTATCCGAAAGCTGGTTGAAACCAGACATAAATAGCAGTGAAATTTTGAACTCGGATTGAATAATGTTCAGGAAGGACAAGACATGCTATGGGAAGTGGTGTGTTCATTGCAGTTAAAAGCTGTTTAAACGCAGTTGAGATCAATACTGGGTCGGACTGTGAAATAATCTGGATAAACTGTCAATTAGACAAGGAGTGACCATTGTATTAGAATGTTTTTGTAGACCACCAGCATCCGCAACATGCGTCACAGAACGTTTCAGCGAAAGTCGTGAGTACATAGAAAATAAATATCCGAATTATCCATTAGTTATAGGTGGAGACACTGGGAACATTACATGTTTATCACAGGGGACAGAAGCAAAGACTCTTGTGAAGTTATTCCAGGAGCGCTCTCAACATAGAACCTTGAGCAATTGATCAGAAAACCAACTCGAGATGGCAACATAGATATCTTGGCGACTAACAGACATGATCTTTTTGAGGAAGTTAATCTATAAGAAGGTATTAGCGACCATTATGTCGTTGTGGCTTCTATGCCAGTGGAAGCTGGGAAAAAAAAAAAAAAAAGACCAGGGTAGAGTTTCCTTGTTTGGGAAAGCAAATAAAAGTGTCATTAATGAATATCTTCATAGTCAGCTCCAAGCATTCGCCGCGGGACACAAAGATATTGAGCACCTTTGATCGGAACTTAAAGGTATTGTCCACCACGTGCTAGAGAAATACGTACTAGCAAAAATTATAGGGGAGGAAAGGATCCACCTTGGTTCAACAAACATATTAAGAAGTTTCTGAGAAAGCAGAGAATTTTGCACAGTCGTTTTTAACGTAGTCACTATCCCGCTGACAAACATAAATAAATGCGAAATGAAAGCAGCTGTCGAAAGGTCAATAAGAGATTCTTTTAACGAATTTGAAAGCAATATTTTATCTGCAGATTCTGAAAATAACCCCAAACAGTTTTAATCGTGCGTATAATCTATTAACGCTACAAATAATTCAATACCTTCTCTTGCTGACAGTACGAGTAATGCAACGGATGATGATAAACAGAAGGACGAAATTCTAAACCTAGCTTTCAAACTCGTTTACTGTAGAGGGCTGCAGCACCATCACCCCTTTCAATAATCGAGCAAACGGTAGGATAGCTGACATAGTGTTTAGTGTACCTGGGATTGTAAAACAGTTAAGATCCTTAGACGCCAGGAAGACATCTGGCCCAGACGGTATCCCCGTAAGATTTTATGTTGACTATGCTACAAATATAGCACTATTCTTATCGATCATCTATCAGAGATCACTGGAACAGCGGAAAGTTCCACGGGACTGGAAGAAGACCCAGGTCATAGGAATCTATAAAAAGGGCAGAAAATTGGAGACACATAATTACCGGCCAATTTCACTGACATCGATTTGTTGTAGAATCATGGAACATATTTTCTGTTCAGACATAATGACCTTTCTAGACTCTGAGAAGCTCATCTGCAGAAACCAACACGGTTTTAGGAAACAGCGGTCATACGAGGCACAGCTGGCCCTCTTTGTGCATGATATACACCAGGCTCTAGATACCGGCTCCCAGGTTGATACCATATTTCTCGACTTTCGAAAGGCGTTCGACTCAGTTCCGCACTGTCGCTTGCTCCAAAAGTGCGCGCTTACGGTCTATCCGATGACATATGCTGTTGTATAGGAAGTTTTCTAACAGTCAGGGAGCAGCATGTCTTCCTGAACCGAGTGACTTCAACAGAAACAAGCGTAACTTCAGGTGTGCCCGAGGGCAGCGTAATAGATCCGCTGCTTTTTACAATTTACATAAACACTCTGGTTGATGGTACTGACAGCTTCATTAGACTGTTTGCCGATGATGCTGTAGTATACAGGAAAGTAGTATCACATGAAAGTTGTGAAAAAATCAATGACGATTTGCAGAAAGTAAATGCGTGGTGTAATGACTGGCGGTTATCTCTCAATATTAGTAACAAAGCGAAAATTCCCATTAACGTTTTTTTTGGTCATCAGTCTACTGCCTGGTTTGATGTGGCCCGCCACGAATTCCTTTCCTGTGCTAACCTCTTCATCTCAGAGTAGCACCTGCAACCTACGTCCTCAATTATTTGCTTGACGTATTCCAATCTCTGTCTTCCTCTACAGTTTTTGCCCTCTACAGCACCCTCTAGTACCATGGAAGTCATTCCCTCATGTCTTAGCAGATGTCTTATCATCCTGTCCCTTCTCCTTATCAGTGTTTTCCACATATTCCTTTCCTCTCCGATTCTGCGTAGAACCTCCTCATTCCTTACCTTATCAGTCCACCTAACTTTCAAGATTCGTCTATAACACCACATCTCAAATGCTTCGATTCTCGTCTGTTCCGGTTTTCCCACAGTCCATGTTTCACTACCATACAATGCTGTACTCCAGACGTATATCCTCAGGAATTTCTTGCTCAAATTAAGGCCGGTATTTGATATTAGTAGACTTCTCTCGGCCATAAATGCCTTTTTTGCCATAGCGAGTCTGCTTTTGATGTCCTCTTTGCTCCGTCCGTCATTGGTTATTTTACTGCCTAGGTAGCAGAATTCCTTAACTTCATTGACTTCGTGACCATCAATCCTGATGTTAAGTTTCTCGCTGTTCTCATTTCTACTACTTCTCATTACCTTCGTCTTTCTCCGATTTACTCTCAAACCATACTGTGTACTCATTAGACTGTTCATTTCGTTCATCAGATCATTTAATTCTTCTTTACTTTCACTCAGGATAGCAATGTCATCAGCGAATCGTATCATTGATATCCTTTCACCTTGTATTTTAATTCCACTCCTGAACCTTTCTTTTATTTCCATCATTGCTTCCTCGATGTACAGATTGAAGAGTAGGGGCGAAAGGCTACAGCCTTGTCTTACACCCTTCTTAATACGAGCACTTCGTTCTTGATCGTCCACTCTTATTATTCCCTCTTGGTTGTTGAACATATTGTATATGACCCGTCTCTCCCTATAGCTTACCCCTACTTTTTTTAGAATCTCGAACAGCTTGCACCATTTTATATTGTCGAACGCTTTTTCCAGGTCGACAAATCCTATGAAAGTGTCTTGATTTTTCTCTAGCCTTGCTTCCATTATTAACCGTAACGTCAGAATTGCCTCTCTCGTCCCTTTACTTTTCCTAAAGCCAAACTGATCGTCACCTAGCGCATTCTCAATTTTCTTTTCCATTCTTCTGTATATTATTCTTGTAAGCAGCTTCGATGCATGAGCTGTTAAGCTGATTGTGCGATAATTCTCGCACTTGTCAGCTCTTGCCGTCTTCGGAATTGTGTGGATGATGCTTTTCCGAAAGTCAGATGGTATGTCGCCAGACTCATATATTCTACACACCAACGTGAATAGTCGTTTTGTTGCCACTTCCCCCAATGATTTTAGAAATTTTGATGGAATGTTATCTATCCCTTCTGCCTTATTTGACCGTAAGTCCTCCAAAGCTCTTTTAAATTCCGATTCTAATACTGGATCCCCTATCTCTTCTAAATCGACTCCTGTTTCTTCTTCTATCACATCAGACAAATCTTCACCCTCATAGAGCCATTCAATGTATTCTTTCCACCGATCTGCTCTCTCCTCTGCATTTAACAGTGGAATTCCCGTTGCACTCTTAATGTTACGACAGTTGCTTTTAATGTCACCAAAGGTTGTTTTGACTTTCCTATATGCTGAGTCTGTCCTTCCGACAATCATATCTTTTTCGATGTCTTCACATTTTTCCTGCAGCCATTTCTTCTTAGCTTCCCTGCACTTCCTATTATTTCATTCCTCACCGACTTGTACTTTCGTATTCCTGATTTTCCCGGAACATGTTTGTACTTCCTCCTTTCATCAATCAACTGAAGTATTTCTTCTGTTACCCATGGTTTCTTCACAGCTGCCTTCTTTGTATCTATGTTTTCCTTCCCAACTTCTGTGATGGCCCTTTTTAGAGATGTCCATTCCTCTTCAACTGTACTGCCTACTGCGCTATTCCTTATTGCTGCATCTATAGCGTTAGAGAACTTCAAACGCATCTCGTCATTCCTTAGTACTTCCGTATCCCACTTCTTTGTGTATTGATTCTTCCGGACTAATATCTTGAACTTCAGCCTACTCTTCATCACTACTATATTGTGATCTGAGTCTATATCTGCTCCTGGGTACGCCTTACAATCCAGTATCTGATTTCGGAATCTCTGTCTGACCATGATGTAATCTAATTGAAATCTTCCCGTACCTCCCGGCCTTTTCCAAGTATACCTCCTCCTCCTGTGATTCTTGAACAGGGTATTCGCTATTACTAGCTGAAACTTGTTACAGAACTCAATTAGTCTTTCTCCTCTTTCATTCCGTGTCCCAAGCCCATATTCTCCTGTAACCTTTTCTTCTACTCCTTCCCCTACAACTACATTCCAGTCGCCCATGACTATTAGATTTTCGTCCCTCTTTTCATACTGCATTATCCTTTCAATATCCTCATACACTTTCTCTATCTGTTCATCTTCAGCTTGCGACGTCGGCATGTATACCTGAACTATCGTTGTCGGTGTTGGTCTGCTGTCGATTCTGATTAGGACAACCCGGTCACTGAACTGTTCACAGTAGCACACCCTCTGCCCTACCTTCCTATTCATAACGAATCCTATACCTCTTATACCATTTTCTGCTGCTGTTGATATTACCCGATACTCATCTGACCAGAAATCCTTGTCTTCCTTCCACTTCACTTCACTGACTCCTACTATATCTAGATTGAGCCTTTGCATTTCCCTTTTCAGATTTTCTAGTTTCCCTACCACGTTCAAGCTTCTGACATTCCACGCCCCAACTCGTAGAACGTTATCCTTTCGTTGATTATTCAATCTTTCTCTCATGGTAACCTCCCCCTTAGCAGTCCCCTCCCGGAGATCCAAATGGGGGACTATTCCGGAATCTTTTGCCAATGGAGAGATCATCATGACACTTCTTCAATTACGGGCCACATGTCCTGTGGATACACGTTTCCATTGCCTTCTGCATCCTCATGTCGTTGATCATTGCTGATTCTTCCGCCTTTAGGGGCAATTTCTCACCCCTAGAACAAGAGAGTGCCCTGAACCTCTATCCGCTCCTCCGCCCTCTTTGACAAGGCCGTTGCCAGAATGAGGCTGACTTCTTATGCCGGAAGTCTTCGGCCGCCAATGCTGATTATTTATCAAAATTTAGGCAGTGGCGGGGATCGAACCCGGGACCGAAGACGTTTTGATTATCAATCAAAGATGCTACCCCTAGACCACGGGGTGTTACTCATTAACGCACGGGTACAAAAAAAATGCCTAGTCTCTGCAAGCGGTAACATCCGTCAAGTATCTGGGTGTGACTATTCGAAATGATCCCAAATGGAACGATCAGATTACACAAGTAACGGGTAAGGCGAATTCTAGATTGCGGTTTATTGGTAGAATCCTGAAGCGATGCAGTCCTTCAACAAAGAAAATTGCTTACAATACTTTAGTTCGTTCAGTCTTAGAGTATTGTTCGTGTGTATAGGATCCTTACCAGTTGGGTCTGATTCAAGAGACTGAGAAGGTCCAAAGAAGAGCGGCAAGATTCTTGACTGGTACATTTAGCCATCGCGAGAGCGTTACAGATCTCACAGAAAGTTTGAAGTGGGACACACCTGCAGATAGACGGCGCCCTAAACGGAAGGGGCTGCTCACTAAATTCCAAAATCCGATCTTCGCCGAGGATGTAGAGCATATATTATTACCACCAACTTTCATATCACGCAATGGTCACTATTCAAAGATAAGAGAAATTAGAGCTCGTACTGAGGCGTTCAGAGAGTCGTTTTTCCCTCGCGCGATACGCAAGTGGAACAGTGGAACAGAGGGGGGAATATGACTTCGGCGCGAATAGTGCCCTCCGCCACACATCGCTGGGCGGCTAGCGAAGTATATATGTAGATTTAGATGTATAAAGTGCCTTGTGATAAACATATAGCAATACACCCTGAAATTTATCTACAATAAGATTTTTACGTGACATGTTTTACTTTAAGTACTCCATGGTCATTAGGGTGAGTGTTTTATTACATAGCCTGGCATCAGAATTTACCTAACTGTATTATAATAGAAGTATTGTATTGTATGAAAAGAAAATTGAAGATCTGTTAGATGACGATCAGTTTGGCTTTAGGAAAGGTAAAGGCACCAGAGAGGCAAATCTGACGTTGCGGTTGATGATGGAAGCAAGACTAAATAAAAATCAAGACATATTCATAGGACCTGTCGACCTAGAAAAAGCGTCCGACCGCTTGAAATGGTGCAAGATGTTCGAAATTCTGAGAAAAATAGGGGAAAGTTATAGGGAGAGACGGGTAATACACAATATGTACAAGAGCCAATAGGGAATAATAAGAGTGGACTACCAAGAACGAAGTGCTCTGATTAAGAATCGTGTGAGACAGGGATGTAGTCTTTCGCCCCTACTGTTCAATCTGTACATCGAAGAAGCAATGATGCTAATAAAAGAAGGGTTCAGGAGAGGAATTAAAATTCAAGGAGAATTCGCCGATGACATTGCTATCCTCAGTGAAACTGAAGAAGAATTACAGGATCTGCTGAATGGAATGAACAATCTAATGAGCACAGAATATGGATTGAGAGTAAATCGAAGAAAAACGAAAGTAATTGAGCCGTGCTGACCCTACCTTATGCGTTGCTTTAAAACTTGGCTGTTACTCTACGTTTGGTTTCCCGCAGTTATTGCAAAATTGCTCTGAGCACTATGGGACTTAACTTCTGAGGTCATCAGTCCCCTAGAACTTAGAACTACTTAAACCTAACTAACCTAAGGACATCACACACATCCATGCCCGAGGCAGCATTCGAACCTGCGACCGTATCGGTCGCGCGGTTCCACACAGTAGCGTCTAGAACCGCTCGGCCACCCCGGCCGGCGCAGTTTTTGCAGTTATGGCGTGGTTCTTCCTCTTTCTACGTGTGGCAGCAGCGTTGTGTATCGATATTTGCGCTGAATACCATTTTTGGTCTGGTGTTTATAGTTCTGGCTTGGCGGTGTGCAGCCAGTCTGTCGGTTGGAGCGGATCAGCAAGCAAGTCTCCGCATGGTGCAGTCGGCCGGGTCCGCTGGCGGTCCCTATGCAGTGTCGGAGCGTGTGGGGTCTGTTCCGAGTGCTACAAGGTTCGTGACTCACCGACCCAGGACATGAAAATTGAGTGGTGATTTAATTACCGAAGCCACGTCTGTTCACGTTGTCCCCTTGGCTGGTGGTTCGCTGTTGGTGGTATTGCTGGGAGCAACAGCGAATGTTCTATTTTGTGAAGATTTAGCCGCCGTGTGGTGGAATTAACTATATTTGTCGGTTTGAAATTCAACTGCACCAGCGGAATTTTCTGTCTTGTGGCCGTTAGTGTTCCGGTTACCTGCCATCCCGCGTCCAGCCATCCTGATTTAGGTTTTCCGTGATTTCCCTAAAATCGCTCCAGGCAAATGCCGGGATGGTTCCTTTCAAAGGGCACGGCCGACTTCCTTCCCCATCCTTCCCTAATCCGATGAGACCGATGACCTCGCTGTCTGGTCTCCTTCCCCAAACCAACCAACCAACCGGTTACCTGCCCAGGTCGCTGACGTAAATTCAGGCAGTGTCCTTTCCGCACTTGTTGTTGCTGTCCAACATGGTGTGTAGTTTTTCACAGCTTAATGTATTTTTGGTTGTGGGCGGCTATGTATGTAACGTTTTGGCTCTGGAATTCTGGTATACTGGTCGCTGGTTAGGAAGTCGTCTTGTCGTTGGGTCCCTGACTGTCTCTTGGTTGTGTTGCTGGCGGATCGAGTATAGTTGGGCCGACTTCTTGTCTCTCCTAAGCGAACGTTCAGATTTCAAGGGCAGACCGAGCATCCTGGAAACTTCTGAGCGACGTTGCCTATACTGCCTTTCTTGTCGGCGTTTAATTGTGTTTTTTTTAATGGCCCATAGCCGATGGTTGGAATTTGTATGCTTGTAATTGTGTTTTTAAAATCAAAGGCCTTCAGCTGTTTTAGAAGTAAGTTTTTCTAAATTGGGCAAGTCTTACATTGTCTGAAGATAAAGCGTGGGCCTTGTGCCTGTTGAAAATTTATTGTATTATTTTAAAGCATCGGCCTTCAGCCACTTTAAGTTTTATGGATCATGCTTATCAAGAATTACCTTTTAGAAGATAAAGCTGTGGGCTTTCTGCCTTTTGAAAATTTATTGTAGGGTATTGTTTTTAAAAGCATCAGCCTCCAGCCGCTTTAAGTTTTAAGGATCCTACGTATCAAGTATTACCTTTTGGAAGATAAAGCTGTGGGCTTTCTGCCTGTTGAAAATTTATTGTAGTTTTTTTTTTTTAAAGCAGAGGCCCTCATCCGCTTTAATTTTTAAGGTTCTTACTTATGAAGTATTACATTCTTTCAAGATAAAGGTATGGGCCTTCTGCCTGTTGAAAATTTATCGTAGGTGTATTGTTCTTAAAATGATGGACCTTCAGCCGCTTTAAAATTTTGGATTCTTACTTATCAAGTCTTACATAATTCGTGCTTAAATACTATTTAAGGTCAAAGGCTTTGGGCTTTCTGCCTTGGAGAAATGGTTGTGTTTTTTTTTTTTTTTAACAAAGTCCTTCGCCGTTTTGGAGTAAGTTTTTTTATTGGTCATAATGCTTGGGCCTTCTGCCTATTGAAAGGTTATTGTAGTTACGTTGTTTTAAATTTATCGGCCTTCAGCCGCCTTTATAAAGCTTAATCTATCTGACTAGTCAAGTCTTACATCGCTTGGCCTTAAATACTATTTAAGGTTAAAGCCTAGAGCCTTCTGTCTCAAAAAAATATTTATAGCAGTTGTATTTAATTCATGGGCCTTCATCCGTTTTAGAATTAAAGACGTTTTCAGTCGATAGTCAAGCTTAGAAGTTGCGCTGTAATCTTTGGACAACTAAATAAAGTGTTGTGTTAATAGGGTAACTGACAGCCGCTCATTCTGCCCCCTTCCACAATTCCTACTACTTGTCCTGTCCTGCGGATTTAGCAGGGCGTATCAGTAATGAGAAGTAGTAGAAATGAGAACAGCGAGAAACTTAACATCAGGACTGATGGTTACGAAGTAGATGAAACTAAGAAATTCTGCTACCTAGGCAGTAAAATAACCAATGAGGACGGACAAGGAGGACTTCAAAAGGAGACTAGCAATAGAAAAAAGGGCATTTCTGGCCAAAAAAAGTCCACTGGTATCAAACATAGGCCTTAATTTTAAGAAGAAATTTCGGAGAATGTACATTTGGAGTACAGCGTTGTATGGTAGTGAAACATGGAATGTGGGAAATACGGAACAGAAGAGAATCGAAACATTTGAGATGTGGTGCTACAAACGAATGTTGAAAATTAGGTGGACTGATAAGGTAAGGAATGAGGAGGTTCTGCACAGAATCGGAGAGGAAAGGAGTACTTGGAAAACGCTGACAAGAAGAAGCGACAGTATGACAGGACACCTGTTAAGACGTCAAGGAATGACTTCCACGGTACTAGAGGGAACTGTAGAGGGCAAAAACAGTAGAGGAAGACAGAGGTTGGAATACATCGAACAAATAATTGAGAATGTAGGTTGCAAGTGCTACTCTGAGTTGAAGAGGTTGACACAGGAGAGCAATCTGTGGCGGGCACCATCAAGCCAGTCATACAACTGATGGCTCAAAAAAAAAAAAAAAAAAAAAAAAAAAAAAAAAAAAAAAAAAAAAAAAAAAAAAATGGTGGTTCAGTGTCCACGATGAACTATATGTTGCCCAACAAGTGACTGTGCAAGTCACTTTAGAGCTTGTAAAATATTATCAAAAGCTTATCAAAAACAACTTTTGAACTGTTGACCGCGTTACCTTCTACGTAGTATTGGGGCTTTCATGAGGAAACACGAGTATATATTACAGTACACATCGAAGATGCCCGAAATTTCCTGTCTGATCTTTTGCGACTATTTTGATAATACAGACTCCGGAGGAAAATGCGGGAACTGTTTCTCCTTTGACAGAAAGACACAAACGGATGGGGAAAAGTGACGACCCAGTGGCTACTAGAGCAGCTTCATACGTTGATTTACTATAATAATGAGATTTTTTCCTACCTGTAATTGACTTCTCAGATTTGTAACTTCTGTATTTCTTTCAAGGGCGTTTACCACCTTTGGTAAAGAGGCTGTAGAATTTGTAAGGTGCAAATTAATAGCCCTTTGTTAAACAATGTTTGAGAAATACCGTAACTTATTTTCAGAGAAAATATCTCAAGAACTGTCTTCTGAAGCTTGGGGCAGTCATAGCCACAGGCGCTCCCCGGTTCGATTCCCGGCGGGGTCAGAGATTTTCACCTGCCTCGATATGACTGGGACTTCGTGTTGTCCTCATCATTTCATCATCATTCATGAAAGTGTCGAGACTGGACTGAGCAAAGGTTGGGAATTTGTATGGGCACTGATAACCGCACAGTTGAGCACCCTACAAATCAAACATCATCATCATCATCATCATTTCCTTGAGGCCAGTTCATGCAGGGTCAGTGTTGATCCTTCTCCCCACTCTCCTGTTCACAAAACTTATTAGTAACGAAATACTGTATAAAACATATAAAATTGAAATCGCTGAAAATGCTTTTGAACATCGAGTGTTAATTTTGAAGAAGGATGGGTAATAAGGCTTTCTTGTCAACATATTCCTATTCAGAACACTAAAATGCACACTAAAATGCAACTTTCATCAAAACAGCTTCTCTAACTTCGTCCTGCTTTTTGAAATGTCCGTCTTATTCCCATTATTTCGTACCTTTGACTCCCATCTAATCCAACAATTAAGAAATTTTAGGCTGGAAGTCCAGTTAAAACCGAGTCGATCTGAAGCCTTGTAAACAGCATGAAGTATGAACTTGGTAGTAAGGACAGGATAAATTAGGAAGATCCTCTGAGAAATATTGGGACCTTGACTGTTTATCTAGAAGAAGGAGAAGAACGAACCTGGAATTGTATATCGGAATAGGAAAGATGTCGGGCACAATTTTTCCAAAGTGTTCTTAGAGTCGGCCATAAAAGCAAAGTACTGTCTGTGGGAGCAGGGATATATAAGCAAAGGGAAAAATGGAACAGATTTACTGCGGAGTAGTTTTCAAGCCGAAGATCTAAGCTGTCACAGGTTTCCAGGAGAGAGAACATGATCTGCAGACTAGCACGGATGTTTGAGAAGTGTGACAACGAAAGAATACTGGACAATAATGTGGTGTCACCGCCAGACACCACACTTGCTAGGTGGTAGCCTTTAAATCGGCCGCGGTCCAACAGTATACGTCGGACCCGCGTGTCGCCACTGTCAGTGATTGCCGACCGAGCGCCACCACACGGCAGGTCTAGAGAGACGTCCTAGCACTCGCCCCAGTTGTACAGCCGACGTTGCTAGGAATGGTTCACTGACAAATACGCTCTCATTTGCCGAGACGATAGTTAGCTTAGCCTTCAGCTACGTCATTTGCTACGACCTAGCAAGGCGCCATTACCAGTTTATACTGAGATTATAATTAATGTATCAACAAGAGCGATGTTCTCCAATTATGGATTAAAGTTAAGTATTCCAGAAGCTATGTACTATTTTTGGCTACTATAATTCCTTGTCATTTTCCAGACCTCACGCCAGCCTGCGTGAGCTTAAACGCGTGCCTTTCGGCATCCTCGCATAGTGACTTGGCTGTCTTGCCAAGTAACAACAAATAATAAGTATCGAAAAAAAAGAAGACGGCCATAATTACTGTAGTCTACAGATGGCCAAAACGAAAAGGTTATGGCAGATGTATATAGTGTTTTTCAGGGACACAGTTCAGGGATAGCATCTGCCCGGCGAAAGACTTCGAACAAATGTATAGACCTAAATAGGGTTACACGACGAGGGATAAGTGAATATTTTACGTTAAAAGCGTAGTCTTTCACTGCGGGTCGTGGACGTTTCGTCAGGCCCTCGCACTGAAATTCTCGTTTCGAAAGACCTCAGCACGACCGTCAGTGCGCATCGCCGAGTCCTCGCTTTCCCCTAACAGTGAATGACGCGTCATTAACTCCTCATTACCCTCCCCAATTAGCTTAATACGCTGCACATACTCCGGTTTTTGTCACTCGACTGCTCTGATTTATGGCCCCCCGCAGCGCCGCGTGCCTACAGTTATCGAATGAGTAGAGCTTTCCTTTGCGCGCTCGATTACCCTGGAAAAAGTTTACTGGAGGCTGGGGATGCTGGAGTCGTCTCAACAAAGTTCCTGACAGCGAAAGACCTTTACTCCCAGCCCACTTCTGCAACAATAACAGCGGAGTGGGGAGCGATGTACGACAGCTGCGTGCGGCGTATTTATGTAGTCAGTCGCTCCACTTCGAGTGAAAAGTTAACAAGATAATGTGTCTCAACTATTCTAACAGAGGAATACAAGAACAAAAGTAAGGACAATCCATGCCTAAAAATTATCAACCTCTTGGAATTTACTTGATGACACGTGAATAATTTCTCTATCTTACTTGTGCTTCGTCACCGAAGAAATTGCTGGCTAATCAAAACCAAAGATATCTACATCGTCACGAGAGGAAGTATTCGGAACTGATTACGATTATTTTACTTTGTGTCTTTACTTACAGAGTGTGTTTAAAGAAAATTGTCCCGTATTCATACACTAGACAGCAACAAACAGAAACAGAAAAAATGTATTACAAGCATATGTTCTGCAGCAAAAGCTTATTGAGATATGAACCATTGTGTCCTATAATACTCAACAGAGGAGGGTAACATTTGTGTACCATCTATCTACGCACATCAGTTGAAGGACTTATTTCAATAGTGGTACAAGTCCATTACCTCCACTTTCCTGCCTATAATGCTTCCGAAATTAATTATCCAAACAAAATGAAAGAAAGGTTCATCTCTAGCAAGAAGTCGTATGCTTGAATATTTCTGGTATCTCAACTGCAGGCGCTTCAGTCTGGAACCGCGCGACTGCTAACGGTCGCAGGTTCGAATCCTGCCTCGGGCATGGATGTGTGTGATGTCCTTAGGTTAGTTAGGTTTAAGTAGTTCTAAGTTCTTGGGGACTGATGACCTCAGATGTTAAGTCCCATAATGCTCAGAGCCATTTGAACTATCAACTGCAGATTTTTAAGCGGTCATTTAACTTTAGGACTCTTTATCTCAGAATGAACAAAAATGGACTTGTACCGTTATTGAAATACGTCCTTCAGTTAGTCCTCTAAAAGAATCATGAACTAGTAAGTACACATCTGTTTACCTTCGGATCAAGTAAAATGCGTGTGTAACACGGTCATGTGACGCACACACATTGTCAGTGTATGTAGCCCACACCAGTGCATATAAAGTGACGGAAAAAAATCGCAACACAAGAATATACTTAATGTATATATTTCGGGAATACATTTGTCTAGGTGACACATTTTAGTCATTATCGTTGCAAGATCACAGGTTAACGCAAGAGCCAAATAAGCCGTTGCAAATGTGAAATGCTGGTTCATTAACAACGGGTGTAACCGCCAAAATGTTAAATGCAAACATGCAAACATGCATGCATTGTGTTATACAGGTGCCGGATGTAAGTTTGTGGAATGGAGTTCCATGCCCGTTGCAATTGGTCGGTCAATGCAGGGATGGTTAATCTGTTTGTGGATGACGCTGGAGTTGTCGTCCGCTGATGTCCCATATGTGCTGATCTGGTGATCAAATAGGCCAAGACAACATGTCGACGACCTGTAGAATATGTTGAGTTACAACAGCGGTATATGGCTGTTGTAACAACGACTGGAACGGTCGTGGGGTTGCCGTGAGGGCCGGACCCACGGAGCGGCTCGTGAACAACAACACAAAGGGGAGAGGACGGACTCAATAACGAAGGACAGCCAAGCGAGACCTTACGAACAACTAGCAAGAAACAACGGAGTCACAAGAACACCACACGAATCAACCACGTCCACTCGTACACGGAACAAAGTAACATAAATACGCTGTCTGAGGCGAGATGTCGATAGACGCACTCAACGATTAGACTGACTGACGGAGATTTTCTTTTTTTCTTTATTGTATTTCAATTCCCCATCGGGGCGGGTTGGCAGCTGCATATACGCAGCTCTTCAGCCAAAGGATATAGATCATACAATAGAAGACGTTAAAAATAACATAAAGTATCGACAGACAGCGTAGCACATAACAGTCACAGACAGTAACACTATGTACAAGTCCAGCACACAATTAAAACCACAGCTCTCGATGCACAGGAGAACAGCACCAACCACAACACTGACGTACCACACTGATGATAATGAGCCAACAGAGGATGTGCCAGGTGCATGGAGATGAGGGAGAAGGGAGTGAGGAGGGAGGGGAGGAGAGGGGGGAAATGGGCCCGGGGCGCCCCAAAGAGAGCAGGGGAGGGAAAGAGTTGAGGATGGGTCGTAGGGACTAAAGAAGGGGGGGGGAGAAGGAAAATCCGCTCTGGGAGAAGGAGGGGAAAGGAAAAGGGGGTCTTGGGGGAGGGGGGCTGGTGGAGAGAGAGGCAGGCGCTTAAATACTACACTCCTGGAAATTGAAATAAGAACACCGTGAATTCATTGTCCCAGGAAGGGGAAACTTTATTGACACATTCCTGGGGTCAGATACATCACATGATTACACTGACAGAACCACAGGCACATAGACACAGGCAACAGAGCATGCACAATGTCGGCACTAGTACAGTGTATATCCACCTTTCGCAGCAATGCAGGCTGCTATTCTCCCATGGAGACGATCGTAGAGATGCTGGATGTAGTCCTGTGGAACGGCTTGCCATGCCATTTCCACCTGGCGCCTCAGTTGGACCAGCGTTCGTGCTGGACGTGCAGACCGCGTGAGACGACGCTTCATCCAGTCCCAAACATGCTCAATGGGGGACAGATCCGGAGATCTTGCTGGCCAGGGTAGTTGACTTACACCTTCTAGAGCACGTTGGGTGGCACGGGATACATGCGGACGTGCATTGTCCTGTTGGAACAGCAAGTTCCCTTGCCGGTCTAGGAATGGTAGAACGATGGGTTCGATGACGGTTTCGATGTACCGTGCACTATTCAGTGTCCCCTCAACGATCACCAGTGGTGTACGGCCAGTGTAGGAGATCGCTCCCCACACCATGATGCCGGGTGTTGGCCCTGTGTGCCTCGGTCGTATGCAGTCCTGATTGTGGCGCTCACCTGCACGGCGCCAAACACGCATACGACCATCATTGGCACCAAGGCAGAAGCGACTCTCATCGCTGAAGACGACACGTCTCCATTCGTCCCTCCATTCACGCCTGTCGCGACACCACTGGAGGCGGGCTGCACGATGTTGGGGCGTGAGCGGAAGACGGCCAAACGGTGTGCGGGACCGTAGCCCAGCTTCATGGAGACGGTTGCGAATGGTCCTCGCCGATACCCCAGGAGCAATAGTGTCCCTAATTTGCTGGGAAGTGGCGGTGCGGTCCCCTACGGCACTGCGTAGGATCCTACGGTCTTGGTGTGCATCCGTGCGTCGCTGCGGTCCGGTCCCAGGTCGACGGGCACGTGCACCTTCCGCCGACCACTGGCGACAACATCGATGTACTGTGGAGACCTCACGCCCCACGTGTTGAGCAATTCGGCGGTACGTCCACCCGGCGTCCCACATGCCCACTATACGCCCTCGCTCAAAGTCCGTCAACTGCACATACGGTTCACGTCCACGCTGTCGCGGCATGCTACCAGTGTTAAAGACTGCGATGGAGCTCCGTATGCCACGGCAAACTGGCTGACACTGACGGCGGCGGTGCACAAATGCTGCGCAGCTAGCGCCATTCGACGGCCGACACTGCGGTTCCTGGTGTGTCCGCTGTGCCGTGCGTGTGATCATTGCTTGTACAGCCCTCTCGCAGTGTCCGGAGCAAGTATGGTGGGTCTGACACACCGGTGTCAATGTGTTCTTTTTTCCATTTCCAGGAGTGTATTTCCGCCATGGCGCCCACACATTCAACGTGGGCCAGGAAGCGCCACGGCTTGCGGTGCGACAGTGGAGGGACCTCTAGGGGTCTTCGACGTCCATGATGTCTGGCGAGGATTGAAAAACCGCCGCGCGCGGTACCAGAGTGGCCAATCGTTATCCTGTTGGAAAACACCCCCTGGAATTCTGTTCGTGAATGGTAGCACAAGTCGAATCACCAGACTGACGTACAACTGTGCAGTCAGGGTCCATGTGATAGCTACGAGAGTGCTCCTGCTGTCATACGAAATAGCGCCCCAGACCACAAATCTAGGTGAAGGTCCAGTGCGTCTAGCATGCAGACAGGTTGACTGTAGGCGCTCATCTTTCCTCCTTTTAGCCAACACACGGCCATTACTGACACCAAGAAAGAACCAGCTTTCATCAGAAAACACAACAGACCTCTGCCCACCTCTCCAAAGCGCTTAACGCCACTGAAATCACAAATTGCAATGGTCTGGGGTCAGTGGAATGCATGTTACAGGGCTTCTGGCTCAGAGCTGTCCTTGAAGTAACCGATATGTAACGTATTAGAACAGATAAGCCCTCGGTCACATATATTAAGTCAAAATTGACCATGTTTCGACGCTACTATGAGCATCGTCTTCAGAATTAAACTAACTGTTCTAAAACATAATAGGTATATAAGACATTAATAAACTGAAGTTTGTACTGACTGGAAAGAGATGCAGTACTTACAAGCCACATTCTAAAAAAATCTAAGCCGGAAAGGCGACGTCATGAAAAGTTGTAAATAAGATAAGATCTTTTGAGAAAAAACAGCACCAGTCACCTAAATTCATCCTTTGCCGATCGTCTCTTAATTACTGGACACGTGCCTAAAGCCATTGGCGATAGCAATATTCTGCATACCGAAAAGAAGGGGCGTAGGTTAGATGTTTTAGAGGAATTGGAGATTTTCAAACATCTATCTCGTCATGATGGCCTCATTCTCAACGAACAGCTGCAGCTGCTAAATAAAAACTTTTTCGACTGTATAAAGCCGTTGCACGATCTTTGATTCGGATTTCCTCATGCAGTTTGCCGAAATGTTATTTTCCTGTTTCGTCTTTGCTGTTTTCTTGTATTTCATAATTGACGTTTTTTTACGTTACAAAATGTATCTCTGTTTAAAGCAGATAAATATGTAACTTCATCTTATTATTGTTAGTGCTTACGTTATGCCTGAATCAGCTTCATTACAATTTAATGTGTCTAATTTTGAATGTACAGTAGCCTAATCGTTTCTGCGGCTACTAGATGGTGCTCGTAGCAACACCATGTTTACTTGCCCACACTTTCTAAAGTGGGCACGTCAGTTATGTTCACTGAGGTACGAGCAGCCCTTAGCGGCTCGCCATCTTATCTTATTTACAACTTTTCATGGCGTGGCCTTTCCGGCTTAGATTTTTTAGAATGTGACTTGTAAGTACTGCAGCTCTTTCCAGTCAGTACAAACTTCAGTTCATTAATGTCTTATATACCTATTACGTTTTAGTACGTTTTAGAACAGTTAGTTTAATTCTGAAGACGACGCTCATAGTAGCGTCGAAACCTGGTCAATTTTGACTTAATATTTGTGACCAAGGGCTTATTTGTTCTAATATAATTCTGATACGGTCACTGAACCTTAGCAGCTATGTTCAAATTTTCTGCGATTTGTAGCAGTTCGTGGTGTCACTGTGGTGCCAACTGCTGCTCAATTTGCAGATGCAGTACGATGCACCAGTGCCACACGCCGAAAACGATGGCCTTCCTTCTCGGTGGTACCACATGGCCATCCGGAGTCCAGTCTTCTTGCGAACCTACTTTCTCGTTTCCACCGTTGCCAGCCACGTACAGTAGCTACATTCCCGCCAAGTCTGTGCAGTCTTAACGCATCGACTGCACACCGACCAGCTCAGCACCGTGAAGCAGCATCAAGAAGGAGCTGACCCGCACGCCAATGGTAAGAGCGGGCAGTGGCACACCTCCAGAAAGACGAGTTCAGCGACCCCGGTCAACGCTGACTTAAGGGGAGGTTTTCTATCTTCTGGTTCAAAAAATCGAATTTTTCTTAAATTGCAATTTTGGATCCATAAAAGTGTTTAGAATCCACCCCTGAAACGGTTTTCCAAATACGGAACGGAAATATTTGTTATTCGCGGTTGTACAAAAAAATGCACCTGCCTGAAATCGGCCATTTTCGCGCACCATTTTTTTTCCGGAATTTCGACTCTGTAGTCGCGAAAAATTATACTATGTGCTTGCCCAAATATCAAGTGATCAAGTGATAAAGGAGATTACTCCGTACTACGGCTTATCAATGCGATGGCATCCCAATTCGGAAGAACAGATGAAGAAGGCAATTTGGACAACGTATTTCCACAATTGTTCGACGAATGACCACCCACAACACCAAAATTGTCCGGCTGGGGAAAATAGTTGGTGCAAGGGGTGCATTTCAGAGGCTACCGGACATCTGGACGAATATCAACACGGCCAGCCGCTCTCCAAAAAGTTCAAAAATTGATTCATCCGATCTACGATGCCCTTTTGGAGGAAGAATTATTGTACTAGTGCTTGGGAGGAAACACACAAAATTCAGTTGACAAAAATGGTTCAAATGACTCTGAGCACTACGGGACTTAACATCTGAGGTCATCAGTCCCCTAGAACTTAGAACTACTTAAACCTAACTAACCTAAGGACATCCCAGACATCACACACATCCATGCCCGAGGCAGGATTCGAACCTCCGACCGTAGCGGTCGCGCGGTTCCAGACTGAAGCGTCTAGAACCACTCGGCCACCGCGGCCGGCAAAATTCAAATGAAAGGTTGAACGCGTGTATTTGGAAGTTAGCCCCCAAGCATTTGCATTCTGGTGCGAAGACTGTGGAAGTTTGAACGCGTGTATTTGGAAGTTAGCCCCCAAGCATTTGCATTCTGGTGCGAAGACTGTGGAAGTCTGAATGCGTGTATTTCGAAGTTAGCCCCCAAGCATTTGCATTCTGGTGCGAAGACTGTGGAAGTTTGAACGCGTGTATTTTGAAGTTAGCCCCCAAGCATTTGCATTCTGGTGCGAAGACTGTGGAGATTGTGACTTTCCTGGCAGTGATCAGCTTCAACGAACGGTATTCAGCGATTCTGAAGACCACGACAACGATGGACCTCACCCTGGGACTATATTCGACGCAGTTCTCCAAGCATTCGGACGACCACCGGATTAAAGCAGCCGAAAACGGCTTGTCACCGGCCGTACGGGCGGCTCTGGAGAAGCGCAGATCGAGCAGAACGCCCTCTATGAGGAAGAGGAAGGACTAGTTTATGAACCCGGAATAGCAGATTGAACGTAAGTTGCGTAATATTACATTTATCTGTAGTCAAAACTTCAAACGCGTTTTTCTCGAAATGACTTTTTTTTATCGCGCGGTATGGTATCTTTAAATCTACTGAATCTACTGGCATGATTCTTTGTTTCTGACGAAGCTAACTAAATTGTCTAGGAGTTGTACCACTTTCATTCCGATCCATCACCTATAAATATTTTTACTTGGCCGACGAAGTCGAAAAATCGATGAAAAAAGCCCTATTTTTTTCAAATTGCCGAAATTTTGTTTCCTATGGTCCAAATAACTTAAACGAAGTACAACTCCTAAAGAATCTTCTATACTTCGCTAACGTCAACTCAGTTTAGATTTCAAACGAGCCGCCTGACCTGTGACATACCGCGCGTGGAGGTCTACATCGAAATTTTGTTTCGTTCCGACGGCATTTCCGCCTTTGTTCTTCGACATTTCCAGTCCAAAAAGTTGCAGTTTGTAGAGTAAATATCAATAAACATTCTGACAAAATTTGAAATTGATATCTATAACACATCCCGAGAAAAAAATTCTCAAAGAACATGCTTTTTTCGGGCCAAAGATAGTAAACCTTCCCATAAGCAGCCGCCCATCGGTGGTCGACCCTGTTTGGCCAAAGACTTCGAGAGCACTGAATAATTGGAAGACGATACTTAGCCAGCCTTCTGTGAGCAATAATAGAGAATAAATGTAACTGCAGGTAGCAGGCGCGAGAAGCACATCAAGCCACCTTATAACGAGAGGTGCAATTATGTTTCTTTCCTTTTTAGAAACAAAGTGTCTCATTAATTTGAAAGTGCACAGATCTTTTTGGATTCCCCCCCCCCCACCGGCGATCTCAAATTATATCCTTCCTTGTTTGTGTCGGTGCTAACTCCCACAGTAGCCAACACAACAAAATCTCTCTGGAATACCACAGAAGGAACATTGAGCTTCTGGTAGCCCTATTACACGACCACGTTCAAACTCAGTAACTTGTTGATAATGGCGTCTTTGTCACTATAAAGGTATTCTTGACTAACATCAACTCACCAAGTCCGGCCTCAAAGCTAACTAAGGTTCACGACCGTTACAGCGCCTGTTTAAAGCAAACCTGATTTGCATCCTCATAGTGGCGCTACTATCGACACTTATGCGACTGGTGCGAAATCTGAACTGACATCCTGTCTCAGGTATAGAAACATGCCAGTTAACATTTGTTTACGTCGCAAAACTCCATCTTGATGTTGTGACCTTTATCCGTCAGTGTGTATGTCGACTTAACCAGAAAGTAAAATGATGAAGAGTGTTGGCTACAGTCGTGTATGGCGTAGTGAACAGGGCGGTGTTCCGTCGTATATATTACATTCCTGTTAGGTAACGGGTGTAATTTACCGATAGAAACTGGTGATAAACGGTACCAGTTAGTTTTCTCGCTGAAGTGTTCAGTTCTATGAGCCTGTCACCCGCAATTCTAGTTCACCCGTTGACGCTAATTGGAACTTCCTTCGATGATTTTTCCAGTTTTTGCATCTGCCAACAAGTGGTGATCTTGTTAAATTATATCCCCATGCTTTGCGAAATTAACCTTATCCGTAAATAAAATGCGAATAGCTGATCATTCAGAATTGCTGCTGTAAGAAACTACTAGTTGCTGCGATAATTGCCGTGACTGAAATAACAGTAACAGGCAGTGGAGTAAGGTAGAAACAAAACAATTAATAAGAAATGAGCGATGTACTACAACTGGAGACAAGCTAAGTTAATGAGTACTGAGCATTCTTGAAAGAAGAAAATATCCTGTTATCTCTAAAGATATTTGCTTCTGGTCAAATAGTTTTACAATTTCTGTCCAAGCTAAATGAATGGCATCTCCTCTTTGTTCATGCTAAATCCACTCTAACGACGTGGAACAAATCCTTTCCAAATTTTCAATGTAATTTGTGTTTCATCATACTTACATACTGACCATCTACAGACGAGTTTTTACAATATTAATTAGTAGTTTATTTATTAACACAAATAAACAGATTTTTCACCACAGAACTAAAATTTGCTTCTATCGAGTGCCAGGACTATATGACGAATGTCCACCTAGTAGCATTATTCATACGTTTAAAGTCACATTTCTTAAGTAGTAACCAACGTCCCTTTTTTTCTTCTTCTTCTAGCGTTTTAATTACGGGCATCAGTATTCCATCTGAAACCCGTACGATTATTTTGAACAAATTTGATGAGCGACCATGGTGTGGTCAAAACTCACAGCTCTTTAAACAGTTATTGACAAGATAACTGTGAGTGAGCAACACCTTTTGTAATATTAGTAACTGTTTCGATAGCTTAAATAAACTTACATTCGATAATCTAAACATGCAGGCTCATAAAAGCCATACAATTTGTGTAAAAATTTCGTAGATCCTCGCTGAACAGCGACCACCTGATATTTAAAAGAATATCGTACGCGCCACGGTGCAGAATACGAATTGTTCATAAATTGTATCGATAGCGATATTTTGTGTTTCTTATTTTTTGACAGCTGAAGAATTGTAATCCTCTTCTGTTACCACAGTCGTGGTATTTTTTAAAGACGGCGGACGCTTATATGGCGTGGTCCGCAATCACTAATTACTTATTATAAAATATTACTATTGTGCAGTGCTATGTAAGAATCTGTGTGTGCAGCTACGATGAAATGTCGAAAATGTTAAAGGACTTTATTTAAAGAAACAGCCAGCAAGATATAAAATCGAAATGTATGGAGCCTATTGTCAGAAATACTGACTAAGATAATTAAATTGGTTAATGTGCTCTCAAATTCTGTAGTGCCTGCTTGTTACTTAAAGTATATCTATGCTATCCATCTACTATTAATACCAACAGAAATAACGCTGTTTTTATAGTTTTCATACAGCTACCAGGGACCGACTGCATGTCGGCAAACGTCGTAGTTAAGGCAGAAGGCGCATTGCTATTTACCTTGTTCGTGATTTAAATCCAACTTCTTTTAATGTGTGGTGTAGCCGGCCGGTGTGGCCGTGCGGTTAAAGGCGCTTCAGTCTGGAACCGCGTGACCGCTGCGGTCGCAGGTTCGAATCCTGCCTCGGGCATGGATGTGTGTGATGTCCTTAGGTTAGTTAGGTTTAATTAGTTCTAAGTTCTAGGCGACTGATGACCCCAGAAGTTAAGTCGCGTAGTGCTCAGAGCCATTTGAACCATTTTTTTTGTGGTGTAGTACAGCAAAGATTTTTTCCATGGTTGTCTAGTCCCTTAGGTTTCTCTGTTCGTAGTTGCTGTCTCATATCCGGTCGGGGTCGAACATGATCACGACACAAATAAATTAAGTGGCAATACGAACTCTGTTCTTAATCTTGAGAACGCTACGCCTTCTGCAGACGATTTCAGGTGACATACAAACGATCACACACTGTTCTTAAGTTTCTGAAAAGTCTTTGCTCTTTCCGCCAAGAAGTGGTGCAAAACTCACAACAGATTTCTGAGAATAATAATTTGATCAAAATATAAATATCTATTTTAAAAAAGAAATACACCACACTTTTACTCTTGTAGCGTGCTTTTGTGTAGCTGTCAACTTAGTAACTTACTTGTTCCATAAATCTTAGAGATGACAAACGTTATGAGATACCTACTAATATCGTGACGGATCTCCGGGCGTAGTGCACCAACTTGACGTGGCTTGGACTCAATAACTCGTTGGAAGTCCCCTGCAAAGATATTGAGCCATGCTGCCTCTATAGCCGTCCATAATTGCGAAAGTGTTGCGGATGCAGAATTTTGAGCACCAACTGACCTCTCGATTACGTCCCATAAATGTTTGGTGTGATTCACGACGGGTGATCTTGGCGGCCAGATTATTCGCTCGAAATGTCCAGATTGTTCTGGAAACCAATTGCGAACGATTGTGACCTGGTGACATGGCACATTCTCATCCAGAAAAATTCCATCGTTGTTTTGGAACACGAAATCCATGCGTGGCAGCAGTGGACTACAAGTAGCCGAACATCCAGAGGATTCAGTACATTCCATGTAAACGTACCAGACGCCATTGTGGAGTAACCACCAGCTTGGACGGTGCCTCGTTGACAACTTGGGTCCACTGCTTCTTGATGTTTGCGCCACTGAAATTAGCCTTGGTTTCCAGTTGTTTAGGGTCCAATCGACATTGTCACGACCCCAGGAGAGGCGCTGCAGGCGGTGTTGTGCTGTCAGCAAAGGCATTCGCGTCGGTCGTCTGCTGCAAGCCCACAGACGCAGGATTTCGCCGCACCATCCCAACAGATACGTGCGTCGTACGTCCCACATTGATTTCTGCGGCAATTTCACGCAGAGTGACTTGTCTGTTAGCACTGACAACTCTACGCAATCGCCGTTGCTCTCGGTCGTTAAATGGAGATCTTCGGCCACTGCTTTGTCTGTGGTAAGAGAAAATGGCTGAAATTTGGTATTCTCGGAAAAATCTTGCCTCTGTGAATCTCGGAATATTCGATTTCCCAAAGGGAATTTCTAAGCACCTAGCTCCAACTACCATTCCGCGTTTAGAGCCTGTTAATTTCCGTCTTGCGGCCGAAATCACGTCGGAGACCTTTTTACATGAATCGCCTGAGTACAAACGACAGCTTCGTCAACGCACAGTTCTTTTATACCTTACGCACTCGATACTACTGCTATCAGTTATAATATTGTGCCCTGTCCGGGACGTAGTAACATACTATTTTCTTTTTCTATCGAAGTATTGAGATTTAACGATATAATTTAAGCACTAAGTCAATGAACTGCTCTGGAAATCAGCGAATAGGTACGCCCAGAATAATGTGAGCGGCGTTTCATTATTATCTGTGTTTTGTTCTATGTAAGAATTCACACCCGTCTTTTCTTCTTCTTCTTTAATCGCGCGCCCTTCCGACAGCATTTTACTCTCTCGGGCTCCTATTTTCTTCCATTTTGTTCAAATGAACTTGTATTCCTGTTAGGAATTTATTTAATCATTCCATTATTATCGCCAATGGCGACTGCTGATAGGATCTTATTGTGAATACTTTATTCTTTCGCTCCAGAGTTGAGCTAAGATTATTGTAATTTCCAAGTATTTCGCCGAAATACAGCACAATTCTTTGTTATGTTCAAAACTGTGAGAATTATTCACAAAATGTTAGATTTCAGTACAAAAAACTTATTTCGTCAAATAATAATTGTTTAATTTAACATTTATACTTTCATTTCGTAGTAGCAATCACAAATTCCCAATTTATAAATGTTTTAGATTTTTTTACTACATTTTTTTCTTACGATGCCACCGCGATACTCATGAGATGAAATTAAGTCATTCTGAATCTCCCGCGAGGCGAGAAGCTAGTTACAAATTTCCTTGAGATAACAAAAACACAACTTAAACGCTTTTCAGCTTCACTTCAAGCAATAAAAGATAAAAAAGAGTAGAATAAACTAGAAAGTGAAGTGATCATCTTATACATTCTATAGTATTGTGTGCACTTTCTGATAAAAATAATTTTTGTTCTAAAAACTAAAAAGTGGTGTGTGTGAAATACTTAATTCATTTACTTTTAATTATTGATAAGAAGTGATACCTCTAATTAATCCACGTATTAATAGTTGTGTGTGATATTTAAGTAATAAAAACAACCATTCTCATGCTCATGCTTAAAAATAAAAAATTAAGAATAATTGGGACACATTAAGTTGAAGAAATTCCGCTTGATAATCACAAAATGCTAATTTGTCCGAATTACGATAAGAACCTGAGATTTCGTCAATCTGCTACTTTGAGACTTAATTAGTTTGAAATATTTATTCAATTACTGAATTACTGCGAATATATGAATATACGTAAGCTTATTTTACATCCATTACAATTTACGCTAGCACTCCGTCTTCAGGCCACAAGTGGCCTCTTGCGTCGGGACCATCCGACTGAAGTGTCATCCTCAGCTATGAATGTGGATAGGAGAAGCATGTGGTGAGCACACCGCTCTCCCGGTCGTTACGATGGTTTTCTTTGACCGGAGCCCCTACTATTCGGTCGAGTAGCTCCTCAATTGGCATCAGGAGATTGATTGAACCCCGAAAAATGGCAACAGCGCATGGTGGCCCCGATGGTCACCCATCCAAGTGCCGGCCAAGCCCGACAGCACTTCGGTGATCTGACGGAAAACGGTGTAGCCATTGCGCCAAAGCCGTTGCCTACACTTTACGCTAACCGCAGCATAAATTTCCATAATTCCATAATCATATCCACCCATGTTTATAAAATACCGTAGTTATAGCTATAGTATACAGTATATGTGTATATCGCTAGCCCATGACTTTGCCGGCCGCGGTGGTCTAGCGGTTCTAGGCGCTCAGTCCGGAGCCGCGCGACTGCTACGGTCGCAGGTTCGAATCCTGCCTCGGGCATGGACGTGTGTGATGTCCTTAGGTTAGTTAGGTTTAAGTAGTTCTAAGTTCTAGGGGACTGATGACCATAGATGTTAAGTCCCATAGTGCTCAGAGCCATTTGAAGCATTTGAACCCATGACTTTTGTCACCTCAGTGTATTCACGTAGCGTAGTGATGTTGAGCGTGTGGACGAAACTAACATACTCAAAACTTAGGGACAAAAGTAGCTTTTGTATGATGTGTGACGACCAAGTACAGTAGATCAATAAGACCAGACTCTTACGCAGAACTCTTACAGTAACGTAAAACGCAATGACACGAACAGTAAAACGACTTTTACACAAAGACACTAATTACACAGTCACTGCGATTCATGGTGGTCCCCTGGAAATTACAAAAGGCGGGACGTTGTTCTTGACCACCAGGGACAGCAACGCATGATCCGCAACCTGCTCCCATGCTGGTGACGAGGTTGGTAAGGAGTTCTTGTGGTAGGGTGTTGTATTCCCCAACCACGGCTGGATGATCGTTCGTTCATGTGAACATGCTACAGTCTGCCCAACGCGATCGATGGGATTTATTTAAGGGGTGAGGCGGTGGCCAGGCCTGTCCATTGGCCAGATCTTCTCCCAGTCGAAGAGTTCCTCCACCTGCACTGTTCGGAGCGGTCGCGCATTGCCATCCATAAAAGTGAAACCATGGAAGAACTCAGCCCTGAAAAGACGCACATTGGAAAAGAGTACGATGTCACAATAACTTTGAACAGTGGGTGAACCGTGTTCAAAGATTTGGATGTCAGTACGCCCATGCAACATTATGCCTCCCTGAAACGCCCGCTAAACCCGCTAGGCAATACAGGTGATTAGGACTGTGGAAAGGGCCAAATAAGGTGTCGGTCAGTTTCACTTCAAAATTGTAATTTATTGTAATTCAATAACACCTTTAAACCAAAACGGCACATAGCCGAACCTTTACAACTACGAGTTTCAAAACCCAGTTCTTTCACGGCTGAAGGCCTCCAAACAAGAAATCTTAAAAAGCAACAAGATAAGTTTCAAGTGACTGAAGACATGCAGTTAAAATTGCAAGTAATATATATATATATATATATATATATATATATATATATATATATATATATATATATATATATATATCACAGCTAGTCACAAAGCCTCAAGGCAAAAGTGGATAGAACAAACATATACAAGGTGCAATAAAAACGGCTGAAGGCCACAACTAAATTTCAAACTTTTAAAATATATTACCATAATCTTTTAAGGCAGAAGGCCTCAATGTTTTCGCTTAAGGGGAAATTCTGAGAATAAGACTTTAAGCGGCTGAAGGCCCATAGTTGATTTTCCAAAAATTCAAAAATACCTTAACCTTTAAGTTTTCAATGGGGGAAACGCACACTAAATGAAAAAGTATCGCAACGACAATAACTAAATTTAAGAATAAGGTTTTAAGCGGCTGGAGGCCCACAATTGATTTACATAAATTGATGTACATAAAACACAATAAAAAATTTTCTTTTAAAGCATTGCCTATAATAGATTAACAACAGACCATTAAACACCCATGAAAAAGAGAATATAGACAACGCCTCCACGGGGGAGCGGGGGGAGGGGGGGGGGGGGAGCGCCCTCGAAACATTAACGTTCACTTTGGGGTGAGACAAGTGGTGGGCCCAGCTACACTTGATCCATCAGTAACCCGACCTAGAGACAGTCACAGACCGACCGACCAAACGACTTGCTAGCCACCAATCGGTATACGAAAACTCCAAGACCAAATTGATACAGACGTGATTATCCACAATGAAATATGTATTAAACTGTCAAAACTGCACACTATGTTGGACAGCGACAACTGGTGAGAAAAGGACACTGTCTGAAATTACGTTAGGGGCCAGGGCAGGTAACCGGAACACTAACGCTCACAAGGTAGAAAATTCCGCTGGTGCTCTTGAATTTTAGTGAACCAATATAGCTAATTTCACCGCACAGCGGCTCAATTTCATCACTGCAAACACTCGGTGTTGCTCACAGAAAAAGCTCCCCAACAGCGAACCACCGAAACTAACGACACAGCATGAACGGACGTGGTTTGGGTACTTAACACATCACTCAACTTTGACGTCCTGGGTCGGTGAGCCACGAAGCTGGTAGCCATCGGACAGCTCCACACACGCTCCAACACTGCGCAGGGACCGCCAGCGGACCCAGCCGACTGCACTGCAGGGAGATATACTCTCTCGTGCGCACCAACCGACCGACTGCCCGCAGACCCTCTAGCCCTACTACATGCACCAGACCAAAAATGGTACACGGTGCAATATCGATATACATCGCTGCAGCCACACGTAGAAGGAGGAAGAACCACAGCATAACTGCAACAACGGCAGGGAACCAAACACAGATAGACATCTAAGTTCAAGGAAACGCATAGTTCGGAGTGAGCACAGCTCACTCCCCCGCACCATAGCACCAGAACCACCAAGACGACAACATTCGGTTATGTTCCTGGGCGCATTATATTTCCCACCTTTCGCCATATGAAGATACATCCAGAATCACTACTCAGACGAAATCTGCTCTCATCCGAGAACAGCACGCAACCCGGGCTTCTTGTTGTTTTTGTCCCTATGCTCTTGGCACCATCGCAAAAGTTGCTGCCGATGTGCAGGTATCAACGGAACACAACGTACTGTCGTCGGGCAAAGATACCACCCCCCATCCAGTCACCGCATTACTGTGGAGAGTGAGACTACATGTCTTGCAGTCCTGTCAAATCTGGTTGCAGTTGGTATATCCGCGGGTAGCCAGATACCGGTGCACACGTCACCAAAACAGGCGATAAGCGATGACGACGCGAAGTGGGAAGACTGCCTGCGGACGGGACTCAGCCCCACTGCGGAGTCGATGAAGATGATGATGATGTTTGGTTTCTGGGGAGCTCAACTGTGTGGTTATCAGCGCCCGTACAAATTCTCCACCTTTGCTCAGTCAAATCTCGCCACTTCCGTGAATGATGACGAAATGATGAGGACAACACAAACACCCAGTCATCTCGAGGCAGGTGAAAATCCCTGACCCCACAGGGAATCGAACCCAGGACCCCTTGCTCGGGAAGCGAGAAAGCGACCGCGAGACCACAAGACGACGACGGCGGAGTCGAGCAACAGGTCTGACAGAATGGCGGACCCGATACAACAAGAGCAAGTAAATAGCAACCTACAAGACAACGAAGTGCAACAAATTTCCGACACAACGGTGTCAACAAATCAAGCACGAGCCACGATCAAAATGGAGACCAAAAAGTGAAACCAGCGCCAAAGCGAAGTTGTTGGGAGGCGGGTGGGGGGAGGGGGGGGGGGTACACTGGAGACAGTAACGAGCAACACGATCGACGAAGTACACGACTGACTGAACGGTCGAAGGGCGGCCACGTTGACGCCGGCCGCGAGGGATACTATTGGCCGGTGCATTCACATGGCGAGATGGTGGCGCACTTATAGCTGAGTGCAACTCTGCAGCGACACTGCCTTCTATCGTCCATCGAGGCCCATTTGCTCCAGTCGGTGGGTATTAAACTTCCGCGCAGCCCAGTACAACAGCAACCCAACCCCCCCCCCCCTCCAGTACACCTTTTGCAATATGCCGATGACACCGCATTCCTCGCCCTCGCTCCTACCCTCCAACGGTCATAACGCCTTCTCCAGAATCATCTTGACCTTTCTACCACATGGTGTAACCAGTGGCTCCTGAAAATCAATCCTCCCAAGACCCTGGCAATCGTCGTAGGTCGTACCACTCGCTCCTTCCGGCTCATGGATTTCACTCTTACCATCTGCGCCCGTCCTGTCCGCCTCACCCCCACCCTCACCTACCTTGGCCTCACCATTGACCGTCACCTCACCTGGATCCCTCATCTCCGCTCCATCCAATCCAAAGCTCACAACCACCTCCGACTCCTCAAACTCCTCTCTGGCCGGACATGGGGGTTGCACCCCTCTACCATCCTCCACACGTACAAATCCTTAATCTGTCCCATCCTCTATTATGCCAGTCTCGCCTGGATATCTGCCTCCCCCCCCCCCCAAATTCTGTAAGTCCCTCCAGATCCTTGAGTGTCATGCACTCTGCCTCACCTTCCGTATACGCCTCCCGTCCCCCACCCGGATCCTCTATGACCTCATTCCTTTCCCCCATCTGCTCCTATTCCTCGAACATATCCACATACTCTACACCTCCAGCCACCTTGATCCCTCTCACCCCCTGGTTGCTCCTCTCCTCTCCCATCCCTGCCCCCTGCCACGTCTTCACTATTGTGTCCCCCCTACCCTCCATCTCTACACCCTTCATCTCCTTTCCCAAGGTGGCTTCCATCAACTCCCCCTTCCCTGATGATGCCCTCTCTCCCTCCATTTATCCCTCCTATCAACTCTGATCCTCACTCCCCCTCATTTCCTCTGTCCTTTTCCTGGGCTCCCTCTCTCCCCATTCCATCCTCTTATATCCCCACCTACCCTCTCTCTACCCCCCCTTCTCTCCCCCGAGTCCTTTTGCATTTCCCTCCTCTGCCTTTTCCCATTCCCTCTCATGTCTGCCCTGCCTCTCTCCCCGCGTATGAGTCCTCTCCCTCCTTTGGTTCCCCCCCTTTCGTTTTTTTCCTCTCCTCCCTCCTTGTTTTCCACCACATTTGTCCAGGTCCCCCACCCCCCCATCTGCCCTTGGCTAGGGAGTGTCATCTTTGTGCCAACATTTTCGTGCAGTGTTTTAAAGTGAGTGTTCAGTGTTGTGTGTCTTTTGGGAAGTGTTGCGAACGGACATCATACTGTCGCTGGGTGTGATTTTTTTTTTTTATCTCTTGCGAACAGAAACCAGACTGTCGCCATGCTTTTTAATTGTGTGTCTACCATGTTACCTGTCTGCATCCTGTTTATTTTATTAGCATTGCCAACCCCTTTCCTTTATGTTTTAACTTTCCACAATTTTCCGCCGTTTTACAATTTAAGTCATCATTTTATCGCCTGCTTTTATTGTTTCTTTTCTTCTCACGTTTTAAAGAAGTCTGTAGGCTGTAGAGCAGCATACTAAGCTGCTGCCAGCCCGCCCCCCTTCGAGGGGGGGGGGGGGGGAATCGAAATTCAATAAAGGAAAAAAAAAACGACAGCAATAGCACCCGCACTGTCAGCTGTACCACACTCACGGGCTACAGTCGTCACACTTCGTCCTTCTTCCAATTTCCCAATGATGCTTTCCCGTGTGAAATCAACCGAATGTTCTCACCGGGCCGTAATGTAATGAAGAACAGCACCACAGTCCACCATAACCACTTGCTGAAAACACACAGATATTTCCCTTTTCTTCAATTTATCTTGACGGAAGGGGGGGTGGGGGGCAATTGCCACTGTAGTCACGCTGTCCTCATGCCATGTGGCGTCCAGCTTTCTGTGAACGTCTGGGAGACCTCTGTCAACATGCTCTCGCACTTTCACTCATTTCCAACGATTGCTTGCTGCGACCAGGAGTTAGTAACGAAATTCATGTGCACAATCAGTGGGGGCAGTATCAGGGATAAGATTGCATTGGAATTGTTTTACCAAACAGCTATGTCATATTGCTGAGCGAATAATAAATTACTTATTGCAGAACACGCAGATGATTATTACTGCGGAAGAGGGCTCTGAGCACCATGGGACTTAACATCACAGGTCATCAGTCCCCTAGAACTTAGAACTACTTAAACCTAACTAACTTAAGGACATCACACACATCCATGACCGAGGCAGGATTCGAACCTGCGACCGTAGCGGTCGCGCGGTTCCAGACTGAAGCGCCTAGAACCGCTCGGCCAGCAGCGGCCGGCCGCGGAAGAGGAAGAAGGGTTTCGAACAGCAGAAATTTGCCGACGCTGCAAGTAACACTTCAAGAAAACAAATGGTGAAACAGAGATCACTGCCATTTTAAAGGCAGATTTGTCGGTGCTGTATACGATGGCTATAAGTTTGAATTAGAAACCACCTCTGTGAACAAGTGGAAGAAGCGTATAAATTAAATCCACACAATTTTCTGTCACTGCGGTGACTATGAAAAAAAGCAAAACGATCACTACATTTATCGTAGTGGAACGTCGTGGCGACATAAAATTTCTTTTTGTAATTTCACCAACTTTCTCGTTTGCTTACCAGAAAAATGTACCTTACATTTCAAGCGCCGACAGGGGGCAGTTTAATTTGGTTAACAGGAAAGGGGTCCTTTGTGATGAGTCCGTTTTATTGGACGAACAGTTACCGCAATGGAAGCATTCATAAGATTGCTGAGCGGAGGAACAGCAATCACAGAACAGGAATACCAAGAGCACACAACGCGTGGAATTTATTTGAATGCAAGACATTACGAGATTACTCCAACTTATGTTCAAAAACCGACATCTTGGTTTTGGCCGATGTGTTTGAAAACTTCCGCTCTGTCATAAAATATACGAATTAGATCCTGTCTATTACGTGATTTCACCTTGCTTGCTGTGGGGTGCGTTGGTCAAAGCTAGTAATATAACATTGTAGATAATTACACACACATAACAGTTAAAAACTGTTGACCACGACGTCAGAGATAGCATTTTTCATTGCTCCCATAGACGTGCAGTTGCAAACAACATGTCGACGTTTTGTTACAGTTGGGCAATGGTACAACAGCTCGCTGTCTGCAATTTTACTTGGCATAGCCAATGTGAAAAATGAACCACGTGATTACGATGTGGGATATTTTAGAAATAGATATTAAATATCCTGAAAATATTCGCCATCTTCATTCTGATCTACCATTGTGCCTTGAGATGATACCATCGTGTAGCTGCGTCGGTGACCACCCTCTGCTGCCCCCCCCCCCCCCCCCCCGCAAATTAATTTCTGCTTTGCATGGTAAGAAAATTATGTAATACCCTACAGGACTCTAAAACAATGCGTGCATCACAATCACTGAGAAAAAGTTGACCGGATATTGCCATTGCACCAATCAGCCTGGATGACACGATATACCATCATTATTAATGCTGAGAAACGTATGAGTGCAAAAAACGACTCAAAAAAAGCTTCTTCAAACACATGAACAACAGTGTATTCCTAAAAACAATTGAAAATGTGCTAAAAATGAGTAAGGCGAAGTTAGAAACGAAATGGGAAGATAGCATTCGACACAGTGCCTCACTGCAGACTATTAACGAAGCATAAGGAATAAGTTCACAGATATGTGAGAGGCTCGAAGAATTCTTAAATAACATAACCCAGTATGTTCTCCCAGACGGAGAAAGTTCATCATGTGTATGGACATTTTTTAGGTCTGTGGAGAAGTATTCTCGACGAATCCCATACCGAGTAAAACTGCAGGTTCGCACCATCAAAGCACACAACACTTCCGAACGCCTTGCGTCTTTATAATCACTATTTCTTTTTGAAATGATTAAGGGTTATGAACTCCACACACCTGATACTCCTTTTGTGCTTTTGTATGTGTTTATTTTCTACAGTACCATAAAACATAGATTACTGACTTAATGGCGGCTTCCAACGTCCTCCTCTCAATCCGACATAGAGCATTTCCCTTCCAATGTCCAACATGGAATAATTATCTCTTTGTCGTAGCTTAATACAGTCTGTATAACTATGTTATCGAGTTCGCACGGTGATGCTTAAATTCCACAGAGTATTTATATCTCGCGCAGGTATTTTACATTTCACATCTAAATGAAACCGCGTATTGGACGCTGGTGCGATCTGTTCCTGAGTGCTAGTAGAATGAAATGAAATGATCGTACGGCATTGTTGGTCAGGAGATCCCATGCGGGGTGTTCGGCCGCCAAAGTTCCAAGTCCTTTTTAGCTGACGCCACTTCCGCGACTTGCGAGTCAAAGATGATGAGACACACAACACCCAGTCATCTCCAGGCTGAGAAACTCCCTGACCCCGCCGGGAATCGAACCCAGGACCTCGTGCGCGGGAAGCGAGAACGCTACCGCAAGATCACGAGCTGCGGACAGTGTTAGTAGAGTGTTTTGGGTACGTACCAGGTCGGACTAAAAGGAGACATTGAGGCGGGCTGCTAGATTTGTTACCGGAGGTTCGAACAACACGTAAGTGTTATGGAGATGCTTCGGGAAGTCAAATTGGAATCTCTGAAGGGATGGCGACGTTCTTTTCGAGGAACTCTATTGTGAAAATTTAGAGAACCGGAATTTGAAGCTGACTGCCGAAAGATTCTGCTGGCGACACATTACATTGCGCGTAAGGACCATGAAGATAAGATACGAGAAATTAGGGCTCATACGGAGGCACATAGTCGTTTTTTCCTGGCTCTATTTGCGAATGGAACAGCGGAGAAAATGACTAGTAGTGGTACAGGGTACACTCCGCCAAGAACCGTACGGTGACTTGCGGAGTAACTATGTAGATGTAGATGTAGATAGTGAGCTACTGCACTGACTGCAATATCGAATTTCAAGCACAATGTCTTACTGAATGAAAATTCAGTTGCAATTCAATTAAGTAGACATCTCGCTGTTTTCCATAAATCCATAGCTGTAGGAATCTATATTTTAGATATTTCCAAGACACTGCTTTTAGGTTTTCATCATGGCTATATCTTGAATAAATTTGAACCAAAGAAAGTTAGTAGTGAGATAGTGAGCTGTGCCTGGCTCATGTTCGTGCCATCATTATTTAACATCTTGTTTTTATCGTACAGCCGCCTCATAATTTGAATTTCAATTACTGGTGCACTGAATTGCTGTCTTACCTGCTCGTGAGCAACGGCAGCAGCGCATGTCGGTAAGTGCACTGTCGTACTATCTCTGGGCGACCGACAGTATTTCCGGGTCGTCGTGTGTCTGGAAGTCAGTCAGAGAAGGACCAGCGGGGTGGTCGCGACACACCGTAAGTACAGTCAGGCTCGGAGCCCCAGTGAGGTCTGCACAGCCAGTACCAGTGGGGATGACCGTTGGATGGTCGTTCGGTCGGTCGTCTCATCGACGACGTGTATTTGGGTCGGCTCCGTCCTGTGCAGAAATGTCGGTTGTGTTCCCTCAACATGGTTGGGTCCGAGCCAGTGTTTCCAGGACGTCGTTCGTCCAAAGGAAGTCAGTTGGAGACGCACCAGCAGTGCAGTCGAGCACAGAGCAGCAGTCGAGCACAGAGCAGCAGTCGCGGACGGAGCAGCAGTCCAGTCGGTCTGTTGGCGCGGAGCAGCGAAGTCGCGCTTGAGCAGCTGGCAGCGTGCATGCGCCGTTGGAGTGTGAGGTGCTGCTTGCGAGTACTACGAAGTTCGTCGCCCACCGATCTTGGACATGAGGGTTGAGTCTTAACTTACTATCGAGCCTCAACTGTTTACATTTCTTCGTTTGATCCTGGTTGTCGCTTTTGGGACATTCCGGCGAGCAACAACGTGTGTGTATTTAAGTCGGCTAAGAGTCCAGCCATGTTCCTGTGGAATTTTACTTAATTTATTCCCAGTTATTAAAGTTCAACAGCGGTATCTTCTGCCTTGTGGCCGTTGATGTTCCAGTTACCTGCCCTGGTCGTTTGCGTAGTTTTAGGCAGTGTATTTTCCTCGTCGCGTTGTTGCTGTCCAGTGCTGTGTGTAGTTCGTCAGCTAAGGTGTTGTTAGTCGTCGTGGGCTCAAATATTCTGTGTGTCGTTATATTGAAATATTGTGGTCGTTTTGCTGGCTGCGTGGAGAGGAACTGATTTGGTTGATTGGTCGATCGGCTGTCTGTTGGTTAGGTTGCCTCCAGATTAAGAAGTCGTTGGACAGACTGCCAGTCTCACCAAAACGGGCGTTAGTGTCACAATCCCAGGAAGACGCTTGGAAACTTCTGAGCGCTGTTCCGTGTCTGTTACATAGTAACTTCCCTGTCTGAGTTTTCGTTATTTGGTTGATGTGTGGCCTTCAGCCGAGTTTTTATGTATCCTGAATTAATGTTCCTCTCTTGCCCTTTAGGCATAAGATTGTTATTCCTTATAGCCGAATTTTACATCAAATCTTTAAGGGCTTAAGCCGTTAAATTATTATGTTGATGTGTGGCCTTCAGCCGAGATTTAATATCTCTTAAATTAATGTTCTTGTCACGTCCTTAAGGCATAAAATTGTCATGCTTTTGTATGGGCCTTCAGCCGAATTTTGCATTCAATGTTTTAAGATAAGGCCTTCTGCCTTTTGATTGAAACTCTTCTTATTGCTTGATATGCGACCTCCAGCCAAGTTCCATTAAAAATAAATTCCTAAGGCCTTCAGTCGATTAGATTGAAGATTTAGAAAATATTCTTGGGTGAAACCTCCAGAAGAACCTTGTATTTCAATTTTGCTTAGGCCTTGTGTCTTCCATTATAAATGTGGCCTTCAGCCGATCTAAGGTTAATCAAAGAGGTCGATTAAAGTTTTGAGTGTTTAGATTCTTGTTGTAGCATTGTGTGTTCATTATAAAGTTTGAATGTTAAGTGCAACTGACAAGAACTCATTTTAGCCGCTTTCCACAACCTAATCCTCTCTGTCCTGCTAGATCGGGCATTTCAGATGCCCTCTCAATAGATAACAAAAAACCTTAAAATATATTTTACTGATACTGGTAGCCTAATCTACCATGTAAGCACGTCAAGAGACTTCGTCTTAACGTGATGATAACATGTGCGTTTAATTAAAAATGAACTAGCGTGAGAAATTCGTACTGAAATCATAGGACTGAGAGCAACACTGTATGCTGCCAAGGTGCAACGCATAAAGCATAGAGATACAGCTGTAAAATTCTCCTCAGCAAAAGAATTCCTTCTTCTACATCTACACTCTGCAGACTAAAGTGAAATACTGATAGAAGGTATTCCCACTGTACCAATTATTAGAGTTTTTTCCCCATTTCATTCCCACAAGGAGCGCTGGTAGAATGATTGTTTAAATGATTTCGTGTGTGCTGTAATTAACCTAATCTCGTCCTCACCAGCCCTGTGGTAGCGATAGGTAAGGAGTTGTAGTGTATTCCTAGAGTCATCTTTTAAAACTGGCTCTTGAAACTTTGTAAGCAGGCTTTCTCGGCATAGTTTATGTCTATCTTCAGGACTCTGCCGGTTCAGTTTCTTCAACATCTCTGTGACACTCTCCCACGGATAAAGCAAACCTGTGATCATTGATGATTACCAGCAATGTTTGTTAAACAGTGTTGAAAAAAACGGCTATGTAGTATATAATTCGATGAAAGCTGCACACAGTTTCAGCGCCACGCAGTGCAAATTGGATCTTTAGGCAAAAGATGATAAGCATTTCATACTTGACGAAAAAGTGAGACTGTTGCACTACCACCTGAAGAATGACGATAATAATTGATTTTATTGTGAGTGCCTGGAAAATATAAACAATGCCTTATAAATACCAGACAAAGGTAAATAGCTGGCCGCTGTGACCGAGCAGTTCTAGGCGCTTCAGTCCGGAACCACGCTGCTGCTACGGTCTCAGGTTCGAATCCTGCCTCGGGCATGTATGTGTGTCATGTCGTTAGGTAAGTTAGGTTTAAGTAGTTCTAAGTCTAGGGGACTGATGACCTCAGATGTTAAGTCCCATAGTGCTCAGAGACATTTGAACAAATGTAAATATCTGAAAAATGTGTATGAAAACTGTAAATTGTAGATTGTATTTGTTGACTGTAACTGACGTGTAATTACTGGTTAGATTAAACTCCAGGACAATATGTTCTCATTACCTTGAGTTCAACTGCTTTCATACTAGGTGCATACATTTAAATTTAATTTATTCGTGGTCCATCGCAATTGCTCAGACAGTGAATGTGTAAAAACATAATACAATTTAAATTCTGAATAGACCTTCTGATGAAACTTCCTGGCAGATTAAAACTGTGTGCCCGACCGAGACTCGAATTCGGTTCAAAATGGCTCTCAGCACGATGGGACTTAACATCTATGGTCATCAGTCCCCTAGAACTTACAACTACTTAAACATAACTAACCTAAGGACAGCACACAACACCCAGTCATCACGAGGCAGAGAAAATCCCTGACCCCGCCGGGAATCGAACCCGGGAACCCGGGCGTGGGAAGCGAGAACGCTACCGCACGACCACGAGCTGCGGACTCTCGTACTCGGGACCTTTGCCTTTCACAAGCAAGTGCTCTACCATCTGAGCTACCGAAGCACGATTCACGCCCGGTACTCACAGCTTTACTTCAGCCAGTATCTCGTATCCTACCTTCCAAACTTTACAGAAGCTCTCCTGCGAACCTGCAGAACTAGCACTCTTGAAAGAAAGGATACTGCGGAGACATGGCTTAGCCACAGCCTGGGGGATGTTACCAGAATGAGATTTTCACTCTGCAGCGGAGTGTGCGCTGATATGAAACTTCCTGGCAGATTAAAACTGTGTGCCCGACCGAGACTCGAAGTCGGGACCTTTGCCTTTCGCGGGCAATTGCTCTACCATCTGAGCTACCGAAGCATGACTCACGCCCGTTACTCACAGCTTTACTTCTGCCAGTATCTCGTCTCCTACCTTCCAAACTTTACAGGAGAGCTTCTGTAAAGTTTGGAAGGTAGGGTGTGGGTGTCCACGTGCTCTTGGGTAAGTGTATTTCTGTGTGTGTGTGTGTGTGTGTAGGCAGTTGAGAGGCAAATACATTTGAAAATGACACCATTCTTTAGGAATATCTTTGACAATCAGGCTAGTTCCGGGGAAGCTTACGTAATTTTTTTTTCTGAAATACTGCATATATTCGAACTTGACGCCGTTTTTACGCAGTTAAAATTACTGGCTGCTTCACATAAATACTACACTGATATTGAATGGAGAGAGGGAAGGGGCAGGGAGAAAGGACGAAGCATAACTGGACTTGTTGCGCCATCTTCGATTTTTGTTTCAATTTCCCATTAACACAGCTGCGGTAACCCGCCATCTTGAATGGGGAGAGGTGTGGAGGGGAGGTGAGGCTTGTTGCTTGTTACATGATGATCACAGTGATATCATTTCTGCACGCAAGTAATTCAGAACCGCAGGGATTTTTTTTTTTCAAGATTGGTAAAACACTTTTTTGTCTCAAATGTCCATTACATACATGCTAGCGCCGTTACCGGTTTCGAATCGACAGGTTTTTCACGTTCAGATAGTTTTCTTGTTTTCACGTGTTGTTGTTTAGGTTGGTTGTTGGCTATTTACAACTACATTTGAAAAAATCTGAAGATGAACCTGATGATTGGAAACTAGGAATGGCGCTATTTGCGTAAATAAACAACATTATTAACAGTGGCTTTTTGCCTTATCTTCTTTGTAAGAATCAACCTTTATTTTGTACCCAGTCGCTGTCTGAAAAACGTCGGTTTTCGATAAAACAGTAGGAAGACAGTATTTGTTCCAAGTGCCGTTAATTCTTAGGCACGATGTTTTATACGGGGTAATACAAGTAAACTCAATACAGCGTTACGTGTTTAACTAGCAAAACTGTAATCAAGGCAAACCACTTCTCATATCTTTTAACTTATGGAACTCCAGAGAAAACCTCAGCCGGCCGGTGTGGCCGTGCGGTTAAAGGCGCTTCAGTCTGGAACCGCTACGGTCGCAGGTTCGAATCCTGCCTCGGGCATGGATGTGTGTGATGTCCTTAGGTTAGTTAGGTTTAATTAGTTCTAAGTTCTAGGCGACTGATGACCTCAGCAGTTGAGTCGCATAGTGCTCGGAGGCAGCCAGAAAACCTCACCTTTTCACAAAGACCACGCCCCATCTTCAAAAGTATATTTGAAAGACATTCTCCAGGGATTCGTGCCTGGATCAAGTCTAGGAACATGCAATAAAGTAGCGCGAGCACAATAGCATTGGAAACGCTTTTAGTGAACAAATAGCATTTCGAACGTTTTCCTCTCTGCAGCTATATTTATCCTTTCTCCTTCTCTGATTATGGCTGCTACTTTTTCTAATGCTTCATCTGTTGGCGATGAGAGATGTTAAAATTTATCATTTGTATACGTCTGAATTAGTCCGCTTTGAAAGTTTTCATTTGTTTAATAGTAGTGAGTCGGCTAATTATGATATGTGCAACCAGAGGAAAGGATGGTGTGTGTACTAAACAATTTCTCTGCTTGATCCCAAAAAATAAAGAAGATCTCAGCGACGACAATTTGTATAATTTTAAGTGGAATGGTGGGCACTGAATCAGAATCACACTCCTGCGGTAATCGAATCCAGATTTTTAGAAACCATCATACGTGGAGCAAAATTGACAGTAGGGTAGAGTAAATCACAGGTGATTTGTTCCTATGAATAAATTTAGCATAATAATGCCAGCTTTTTTAATCTCGTACTTGTAGATTAGCGTGCTGTTGATTGTTCAAATTGACCCAAAAGTTTTCCTTGAGCACAGCATTATTATTTACCCAAAATGCCCACCTTATGTCCATATATTGCTTTGACCTGAGATTTCTTTGCCACTGTAATACACAGCATTGCGCCTGAATGATGCAAGCGACGAAGTATTCACACCGTGAGTGGCACGCCTGAGGAATGTAGAGCCAGCCGTAACCTGTTCTTGTTTATGATCAAGAGTCGATTAGTCCTGCTCAAGATCAGCAAGTAGTTTTTGTTTTACACTGCCGTAAAAGCACCTTTGTGTTGGTTTCGCTATGGAAATGTAAAAAAGGAAGTCCGTGAGTCATCTCCCAACCAGGGTAAGCTAGCAAGTAGCATTTACGTGACGCACACTGTCACAGTAAAAACGAGGCGTGTTCAGTCACGCCGTACTGGATAAGTACGGGCATGGATGTGTGTGATGTCCTTAGGTCCTTAGGTCTAAGTAATTCTAGGTTCTAGGGGACTGATGGCCTTAGAAGTTAAGTCCCATAGTGCTCAGAGCCATTTGAACCATTTTTTTGGGATAAGTACTCGCCAACACATGCCATCTGTAGAAGCAGAGGTCTTTTTCCCAAGGTACACTAAAGCATTTGCTAATTAATTTTGCACGAAAACATCTAAATAACCTCCTATGTTCCTATATACAGATTGATATCATGTTATTTTCCATAAATTATGAAAAAACCGTAAGCAATGATGGAAGATATAAAAAGTTTGAGACGATCTGTGGTTCGGAATACTTCTCGTGCGCCTGAGCAATACCAAACTCCTGGGCTAGACTCTTCACACTTCCAGATTGGTTGGTTGGTTGATCTGGGAGATGGGACCAAACCGTGAGGTCATCGGTCCCATCGGATTAGGGAAGGATGGGCCGTGCCCTTTCAAAGGAACCATTCCGGCATTTGCCTGAAGCGGTTTAGGAAAATCACGGAAAACTTAAATCAGGATAGCCGGGCGCGGGTTTGAACCGTCGTCCACCCGAATGTGAGTCCAGTGCGCCACCTCGCTCGCTCTACGTCCTTCCAGTTTCGCTATGATTCCTCCCTGTGTGCTGTCGTCCAAATGTTGTCTGCGGGCCGAGCGGTAGCGAAGAAAGCCAGAACAGTGCTCCGCAACTGTTCACTAACTGACACATGCTGTCTCTTTCCTTCCCTTGAACTGCCTCGTGTTCTCGACCCATTTCGCGCTAGAGCCTCGCTGATTTCAAGCTGCGTGACGTCTTGTTTTCTGTGTACGAACGGGAGACCTCTGACAACATGGTTCAAAATGGTTCAAATGGCTCTGAGCACTATGGGACTTAACTGCTTTGGTCATCAGTCCCCTAGAACTTAGAACTACTGAAACCTAACTAACCTAAGGACATCACACACATCCATGCCCGAGGCAGGATTCGATCCTGCGACCGTAGCGGTCACTCTGACAACATGCTCCCGCAGTTGTTAATATGTTCATTCTTAAATGCCGTAAAGCAGTGTATTATAATTGGCCTATCCTATCTGGCGTATTGTGCATTAGTGATTTCTGTTCCATTACATTCGCGGATCGAGCAACGGACGGATCGCTACCTACACCACTTTACAGGCGCCTTAATTGTACGTCATTCACGTGACGTCGTTGCGAACCATGCGAGACCAGCCAACACCTTCTGATACACAGGCCTCACGGTGGATCTATGACGTCATCAGCGCTAGGCTAACACCTTCTACCGCTGCAAGACAGCCTGCGCGCTAGAGCCGATGAACGTGTATTTCTTTCGTGAAACCATAACAAATTCACTGATCGTTAAATTTGCCCTTTACAGAGAAATTGTGCCGCCCTTGTATGATATCGCGCGCAATGTGACACACTGATTACAACACAGTGTGATCTCCTTCTGTTGTGTTTAAAATCGTATGCAAAATCTGACTTACTTGTTAAGAAAAACGTCGCTACAGACACCTAGATCCATTAGTCAGTAAATGACACTAACGGAGATGCTTCGTAACAGTTAGCAGACAGGATGACGAAATTATTGTAGTGATCATAAGTTTATTACTCGGACAAAAATGTAATTCACTGCGGCATGAATGGCTCATCAATGATCGCATAGATATTGGAGATATTGCCACAGTGAGAAGTTTAATTACAAACGCTCATTTAACCAATGCAAAAGCGTGAAATAAGACTCATTTGTGGTGTAAATTCAAGAACATAATGTATGAATCTACTCAAAGAACTGGGTATTCTAACCACTGCTTCTCAGTATTTTTTTCCTTAATGCAATTTGTTGCACACAATATGTCTCTGATTCCAACCAATAGCTCAATACATAGTACCAATACTAGGAATAAGAACAATCTACACAAAGACCTAAAATCTTACCCTGGTCCAATATTCAGGAATACACATTTTCAATAAATTACCAGCAACCATTAAAAACTTGATTTAAGATAAAGCACAGGTTGAAAAGCTTCTTGGTAGGTAACTCTTTTGGACTCTACAGATGAATTTTTTTAACAGGGACTATTAGAACAGCTGAAGTAAAAATGTCTGTTCGATTTAAGCTCTGACAGCATTTGGCCACAACAGTCAAGATAAGGTAATTTGTGTATGATATATTTAATAAAAGTGTATAATTATGTTTCGTTCTAACTGTGTACATTCTGTAGACATTGGCAGTTTCAGTTTACTGTAAAGTATCTGGATATCTTGACAATCTACTGGCAAAATGATCAGGGAAATGAGTATTATATTAAAGTGTCCTATGTTTTTATGTTATGTCTTCTGACATGTCCCACACCCATGAGACTCATATCATTTTTGAGTCTACAGTACAAAAACTGAATCTACTCTAACCTTAAACCCACAAAGCAAAATCAGGGTTTTTGTAAGTTTGACACCTTTGTCTGTCTCTCTCATCAAAACTCTCAAATACACTCCTGGAAATGGAAAAAAGAACACATTGACACCGGTGTGTCAGACCCACCATACTTGCTCCGGACACTGCGAGAGGGCTGTACAAGCAATGATCACACGCACGGCACAGCGGACACACCAGGAACCGCGGTGTTGGCCGTCGAATGGCGCTAGCTGCGCAGCATTTGTGCACCGCCGCCGTCAGTGTCAGCCAGTTTGCCGTGGCATACGGAGCTCCATCGCAGTCTTTAACACTGGTAGCATGCCGCGACAGCGTGGACGTGAACCGTATGTGCAGTTGACGGACTTTGAGCGAGGGCGTATAGTGGGCATGCGGGAGGCCGGGTGGACGTACCGCCGAATTGCTCAACACGTGGGGCGTGAGGTCTCCACAGTACATCGATGTTGTCGCCAGTGGTCGGCGGAAGGTGCACGTGCCCGTCGACCTGGGACCGGACCGCAGCGACGCACGGATGCGCGCCAAGACCGTAGGATCCTACGCAGTGCCGTAGGGGACCGCACCGTCACTTCCCAGCAAATTAGGGACACTGTTGCTCCTGGGGTATCGGCGAGGACCATTCGCAACCGTCTCCATGAAGCTGGGCTACGGTCCCGCACACCGTTAGGCCGTCTTCCGCTCACGCCCCAACATCGTGCAGCCCGCCTCCAGTGGTGTCGCGACAGGCGTGAACGGAGGGACGAATGGAGACGTGTCGTCTTCAGCGATGAGAGTCGCTTCTGCCTTGGTGCCAATGATGGTCGTATGCGTGTTTGGCGCCGTGCAGGTGAGCGCCACAATCAGGACTGCATACGACCGAGGCACACAGGGCCAACACCCGGCATCATGGTGTGGGGAGCGATCTCCTACACTGGCCGTACACCACTGGTGATCGTCGAGGGGACACTGAATAGTGCACGGTACATCCAAACCGTCATCGAACCCATCGTTCTACCATTCCTAGACCGGCAAGGGAACTTGCTGTTCCAACAGGACAATGCACGTCCGCATGTATCCCGTGCCACCCAACGTGCTCTAGAAGGTGTAAGTCAACTACCCTGGCCAGCAAGATCTCCGGATCTGTCCCCCATTGAGTATGTTTGGGACTGGATGAAGCGTCGTCTCACGCGGTCTGCACGTCCAGCACGAACGCTGGTCCAACTGAGGCGCCAGGTGGAAATGGCATGGCAAGCCGTTCCACAGGACTACATCCAGCACCTCTACGATCGTCTCCATGGGAGAATAGCAGCCTGCATTGCTGCGAAAGGTGGATATACACTGTACTAGTGCCGACATTGTGCATGCTCTGTTGCCTGTGTCTATGTGCCTGTGGTTCTGTCAGTGTGATCATGTGATGTGTCTGACCCCAGGAATGTGTCAATAAAGTTTCCCCTTCCTGGGACAATGAATTCACGGTGTTCTTATTTCAATTTCCAGGAGTGTATGTAACAGAATATTCTTGATAATGACATGAGATCATTGTAAATAAAATATAGGCCTAATTATATGCACATTCATTTTAAGCAATGCAGCTACTCATATCAAGTAGAGAAAAGTAGGAATTAGGAGAGAATGACAAATGTAAATGTTTGTTAACCTGTCACAAAATTTATTCTAAACTACTTTACAGTTGACAGTTTTCTCTTTTTCATTTTACTACCAATATGGCTGTCATTAATTTTTTAACATAATTATTGAGAAATATATTACATGCTACTTTTACTACAGACTGAAGAATTTTGTCATCAGTGTGATCTACCCGACTACAAGAAAACTCGCCTAAGAAAAAGTCTTCCCTTTTAATTACATCAACAGCTAATCTTATAACTAGATTTCTCTGGGATGTACATCTCATGAAGGAGAGCTCATGTTCTCCAGACACCAAGTTTTTAACAATCAAATAACTGAAAATAACAGCATTAATGACATTATTAGGGCAATACAATCCACCTCTATCTACCTTTCGTATAAGTTCATAGCTTTCATCACTTTCTATTACTGATAAAGTTTTATCAAGCACTAAGTATGTTTTACATGTTTTACACCTCAGCTTCTTAAGAACAGCTCTGGCACAGTATCCTGACAAGTATGTGAAAACAGGCAAGTATTCCTGAACAGATTGAACTTGTTCTTCACTGAAATCCATTATCCTCTCAAAGTTTGATGATGGTGGTAATGTAATATCATCTACACAATCATTTTCAAAAGAATCTAAATCTATGCCAACTTCACCAAGAGCTGAGGATGAAATTTTCAAGGAAAGCAGAGTCTGAATTCTTAGCTTGGATTCAATTTCAAATACCTGTCTCAAAGTTACCAAATACTGAGATCCTGCCATTGACCAATATTTTCCAAATCTTCCTTCTAGAGCATCTGTCTGAACCTTACCTGGCAAAAAATATTTAAAATTCAGCTCCTCAGTGCAATACTAGAAGGGCATGAGTGGTATGTGATATGGCAAATGTGTATCACTGGATAATCCAAATGTACTATCATAAATATGTTTCCATTTATGCAGCCACGATAGAAATCTTTCTAAATATCTGATATTTTCATTACTTGTGCTCGAGAGTGGTTTCAGCATTGCATCCTTGAAATGGATATCTTTACCAGGTGAGCTAACATTAACAATGTTCCACCATGTACAAATTAATTTAATGAATTTAGCAGTGCTCTCAAAACTTTCAATATGATGATGTTCCTCCAAGGCTAGCAAACCTTCTGTTAACTGAATTGTTGTCACTAACAACACAGACTACCTTAAAACCTATTGCATGCAGTCTGGAAATTGTTTTCTTTATTACAGTGAAAAGTCCTTCACCATTTATATTTTTTACTGGAAGAATGTGGACTACATCTTTATATGAAGACAACAAACTCAGTGTCATAAAAACCTGAGCACTAGTTGCCACATTTTTAGAATTGAATGCAGCACCCAAAATGTTACCTCCTGTGACGTCTAAATAAGGTTTCAGGTGTATTTCATCTAACATTAGTGAAACAACATGATCTGATTCACAAAGAAACTGGAATTTCTATTTTATATACATCAGAAAATTGCCACCTAGCTGCTCAGCTGCTGGGTTTGTTTGAAAATGTGAACAGATTTTATGCAGGGTATTAGGATGAGGTAGCACAAGATACTGTGTACTTCTTATAAACTTATAAACATGTGCTGATATTGAAAATAGAATACTACAAAATATAATACAGTCTGTTGAGTATCTGTAATGGCTCTTGTGGACTCCCATTAGATTCAATTGCTCACATAAAAAATGTATTTTGTTACTTTTACTCTCATCAAAATGTTTTGCCATATCTTTCAAATAATCAGTAACGAAGAGCAAGTGGTCTTCTCCAGTACTACGATTGTTTTTCCTAGTAAAGTTCTTCAAGTTATCAACAGTGTTAATTAAATCATTTAAATGGTTTATAGTTAAAGGGAAGTTTCTTGTACCAAGTTTTGAGATTACACTTCTACCTTCATATAAAGACATACTCCGGTCATTAGTCACCTCAACAGAACACTAAAGTGTAGGAATATCTTTGACGTCTATTAGAACAAAAGTTATGGAACTTTCTGACTTTATCAGATGCCAGTCATTAGGCAGCTTGATACCCACTAAACACTTAACAAAACCATTAAAGTCCACAAAATGTCTTTCTTGTTAGTGCTGAGCATGAGTTGCTACACTCGCTGCAATAGCTATTTCTAAATCTCTATTTTCTAGACGCTTTCGTCTCTCATCTCCACTTTCCCTCGAACAAAAAGCTGACGAAAGATACTTCGGACAGTTAGGCAGAATGGATGGTATGGCTCCTGTTTTAAGGCGAGGTTTTGGAAGTGGCACAGAATATTTCTACCCTGTGGAACTGTCGAAATATTCACTATGTTTCAGAATGAGGTCTTCAGTGAAGTGGAGCTCGCAGTCCTTGAAATAATGAGAAATCTTTTATCAGCTACATGCAATAATCCCGAGGGGAACTAATGCTAACACATGGGATTAATGTCAGTTATCTTCAGATCAAATCGATTATTGTTCACTCGGTATTTCAGGTTAAAAGGCTAAAGCTATTCTTGCATAAGTAAATCACAGTTTTCCAGTGACTCAGTAATGTATGTAATGTAGTTGATCTTCTAGAGAAGGGCATCAAATCAATGGAATTCACGTTGTTAATGAACATCTAAAGAGCGTGCTACTTAAATATGTGATTAGTTGCTCCCGCTCTCTAAATTAAAGAACACACACCCTGAGGCAATCTAACTGAATTGTAAAGAACCTGAGCCAACCTTCGAATTCTGTGTAACCTGGAAATTTTCACGATGTATTACAGATATCCATTTCTGCTGTAGTCCAGTGCTTTTAGGAAAAGAAAACACCGCTACTCGTGGCCCATTTTCGTAATTTTCTCTGCAACGTGGAGCACAACACTTATACACCATTTCTAACGATTAAATCAAATCTCAGAGTTAAACGGAGATGTAATTTCGACGAATCAACCACTATATTTTGAAAGTAAACAGAACACAAGTTTTGTTTCCCGGGTAGGTTAGCAAACATAAAAACAAAATTTCGAATTGCTTATAAAGGTAAATCCACACAAATTAAGCACAGCATCCCACGCTGCAGATTTCTTATCGCATATTGCTTTGTAAACGGCGCTACTTTTTCTTGCAGTGCTTCATATACTCATTTTCAAATAAACGAACAATGTATTCTACCGGTGCCTTTTGCTGCATGGTTGGTATGGCTATTAGATCCAGTTTTGGCCACCAGCAGGGTTAGTTGTAGCAAAATCTGTCTTTCCACCACGGCCTAGTGGAAGTGACGTCACATGGCCTACTCGTCTTGGCTGCGAGGCCTGTATGTTAGAAGGTGTTGGAGCAGCGTAGCCAACAAGTACTATAAATTTTTTTTACAATAGCGTCTCGTGTGCACTGTGCTTTCCCAGAATCCTTCCAAAGAACCCTAACTCGTCCATTCACGTTTCGTAATATTGTTCGTCCAGTTACATACAATTTTGTAGTACGAGAGTGAGTCAAATGAAAACCTTAAATTTGTAATAACAAATCGAAATTTCGCGCCTGGAAGTGAAACATGGACGATAAATAGTTTGGACAAGAAGAGAATAGAAGCTTTAGAAACGTGGTGCTATAGAAGAATGTTGAAGATTAGGTGGGTAGATCACATAACTAATGAGGAGGTATTGAATAGGATTGGGGAGAAGAGAAGTTTGTGGCACAACTTGACTAGAACAAGGGATCGGTTGGTAGGACATGTTCTGAGGCATCGAGGGATCACAAGTATAGCATTGGATGGCAGCGTGAAGGGTAAAAATCGTAGAGGGAGACCAAGAGATGAATACACTAAGCAGATTCAGAAGGATGCAGGTTGCAGTAGGTACTGGGAGATGAAGGAGCTTGCACAGGATAGAGTAGCATGGAGAGCTGCATCAAACCAGTCTCAGGACTGAAGACCAAACAACAACATATCCTGTAACTTGGTAAGCGTGCTACAGACAGCGTGCAGAATGGCCTGTAAGTGGCAGCGTAGTGCAGATTCACACATACCGTCGCAGTATCACTATAAAGCTGGCCGCCCCACTTGTAACTTGCACCAAGGAAGAACAGCGTTCTGTTATTCGGTTTTTGCGTAGTGAAGGTATGAAACCTATTGAAATTCATCGACGAATGAAGGTTCAGTACGGCGATGCATGTTTGTCACAGCAGCAAGTCTACGAATAGAGTAGGAAGTTCGAGAATGGTGTGACCTCAGTGGAAGATGCTCCTCGTCCAGGTCAGGCACGACGAGTTGTGACTCCACAGAACATTGCATCAGTTGAAGCCATAGTGAAGGAAAACCGCCGAGTGACACTGAATGCCATTGCAGCTTGTTTACAGATTAGTCATGGGTTAGCACACCACATTGTGCATGATGTGCTGCAATTTCACAAAGTGTCTGGAAGATGGGTGCCACGGCAGCTGACTCCTGAAATGGAACGACGTGTTGGTGCTTGTGAAGAAATTCTTCCGCGCTTTGAACGAGAAGGTGATGGCTTCCTTGCGAGAATCGTTACTGAGGACGAAACCTGGGTTCACTTCCACCAACCGCAAACGAAGAGAGCGAGCAAGGAATGGCACCATTCCTCATCACCAAAAACAAAGAAGTTTCGAACAGAACTATCAGCAGGGAAGGTTATGCTGACTGTCTTTTGGGACGAAAAAGGCGTCATTTTGGAGCATTATACGCCTAGAGGGACCACTAATCACCAGTGCATCATACACAGATCTCCTAAAAAATCATCTGCGGCCTGCAGTCAAATCAAAGCGACGTGAATTGCTGTCAGCAGGTGTCCTTTATGCAACATGACAATGCAAGGCCCCACACTGCCCGTACAACAGTTGCAACAATCACAGACCTGCATTCTGTGTGTCTTCCTCATCCACCTTGCCCCAAGTGATTTCCATATGTTTGGACCACTCAAAGACGTAATGAGAGAAAAGAAGTTCCGTTCTGATGAAGAGGTACGCCACGCGGTTCATTAGTGGTTGCGCGGACCACCAAAAGAATTTTTTTCTAAAGGAATTTATGCACTTTGTAAGCGCTGGAGGACTTGCATTGAGCGTGGGGGAGATTGTGTTGAAAAGTGATACAGCTTTGTACCACTTCTGCACAATAAATAATATTTTAAAATATACACTCCTGGAAATTGAAATAAGAACACCGTGAATTCATTGTCCCAGGAAGGGGAAACTTTATTGACACATTCCTGGGGTCAGATACATCACATGATCACACTGACAGAACCACAGGCACATAGACACAGGCAACAGAGCATGCACAATGTCGGCACTAGTACAGTGTATATCCACCTTTCGCAGCAATGCAGGCTGCTATTCTCCCATGGAGACGATCGTAGAGGTGCTGGATGTAGTCCTGTGGAACGGCTTGCCATGCCATTTCCACCTGGCGCCTCAGTTGGACCAGCGTTCGTGCTGGACGTGCAGACCGCGTGAGACGACGCTTCATCCAGTCCCAAACATACTCAATGGGGGACAGATCCGGAGATCTTGCTGGCCAGGGTAGTTGACTTACACCTTCTAGAGCACGTTGGGTGGCACGGGATACATGCGGACGTGCATTGTCCTGTTGGAACAGCAAGTTCCCTTGCCGGTCTAGGAATGGTAGAACGATGGGTTCGATGACGGTTTGGATGTACCGTGCACTATTCAGTGTCCCCTCGACGATCACCAGTGGTGTACGGCCAGTGTAGGAGATCGCTCCCCACACCATGATGCCGGGTGTTGGCCCTGTGTGCCTCGGTCGTATGCAGTCCTGATTGTGGCGCTCACCTGCACGGCGCCAAACACGCATACGACCATCATTGGCACCAAGGCAGAAGCGACTCTCATCGCTGAAGACGACACGTCTCCATTCGTCCCTCCGTTCACGCCTGTCGCGACACCACTGGAGGCGGGCTGCACGATGTTGGGGCGTGAGCGGAAGACGGCCTAACGGTGTGCGGGACCGTAGCCCAGCTTCATGGAGACGGTTGCGAATGGTCCTCGCCGATACCCCAGGAGCAACAGTGTCCCTAATTTGCTGGGAAGTGACGGTGCGGTCCCCTACGGCACTGCGTAGGATCCTACGGTCTTGGCGCGCATCCGTGCGTCGCTGCGGTCCGGTCCCAGGTCGACGGGCACGTGCACCTTCCGCCGACCACTGGCGACAACATCGATGTACTGTGGAGACCTCACGCCCCACGTGTTGAGCAATTCGGCGGTACGTCCACCCGGCCTCCCGCATGCCCACTATACGCCCTCGCTCAAAGTCCGTCAACTGCACATACGGTTCACGTCCACGCTGTCGCGGCATGCTACCAGTGTTAAAGACTGCGATGGAGCTCCGTATGCCACGGCAAACTGGCTGACACTGACGGCGGCGGTGCACAAATGCTGCGCAGCTAGCGCCATTCGACGGCCAACACCGCGGTTCCTGGTGTGTCCGCTGTGCCGTGCGTGTGATCATTGCTTGTACAGCCCTCTCGCAGTGTCCGGAGCAAGTATGGTGGGTCTGACACACCGGTGTCAATGTGTTCTTTTTTCCATTTCCAGGAGTGTATTTGAGGTTTTAATTTGACTTACCCTCGTATTACCCGGAAGTATTTAAGTGATATTATGTACTCAAGATATTTATTAGTATTTTTACTACTTATTTGCTATTTTATTCTAGTCTGTTATCTACAGGGTGCTTCCGTAAGAGGGTGCAAAAATGTAACAGGACATAGAGAATGTTCCACTGAACAATTTGAGGTAGGGTATCTGGGGTCGGACAAGCCAGCTTAAGGAGATGTGGAAGTAAATTTGGCTACCACTTTGTGTAGCATTAATGTTTTCCAGCTTATTTATAACTAATATGCGTACACGTAGTGTACTGTTTATTCACATGTATATTCTTTATTTCCTGCAAGGAAACAAGGAGGACGATCCCGATTTCTAGGAAGTCATGATGAAGATTTTGTTTACTTTCCTTGACCATAAGGTGGCTCTGTTGTATCGTATTTACACTGTCCCATGACAGAATGTGCTATGAGTTTACGACAGACCCATTTATTACTCAGTGCTATTCAGAGACGTTTAGTGCAGTACGATGAGCAGTACCAGTACAGTTTCGCAGAACTCACTGACATGCATCTTGTGTACGTGGAAGTCTGTTGCAATGCTCACGCTGCTGAAAGGCGGTACAGGGAACGATTTGCTAAGAGTCATCATCCGTCACGACGAGTGTTTATTTCTCTCGATCGATCAATGCACGAGACTGTTTCATTAGAAAGAAGAAACGAAGGACCAGGCAACATGAGGACCACTCACACTCCCTATTTTGAGGAGGAGGTTTTGGAACGTGTTCCAGCAGAGCCCAATACAAGTACCCGCCGTATTGCACACGAAATGGGCGCTGCATATACTGCTGTGTGGCGAGTACTCCACGAACAATAATTACGCCCATATCACCCAACGCGTCCATCCTTGTGACTGATTTTGCACAAAGGATCCCATTGTGCTAGTGGTTGATCCAACAATGGATTGATCGACCAGATTTCCTCCAAATCGTGCTTGTAATATCCGCGACACTATGTTATAGCCACAAGATGTTAAAATGAACTAAGTGTACAAACATCAACAAATATTATCGATACTACGTATAAAAAACTATCGTGTAAAAATGACGATAATTATTTCATTATTTCTGTAATAATTTAATTTCTGTGTGAATTAAAACTATTATCATAGAACTACAGTCATAGACAACGACAATTACAATTCTTTTGTTATCTGTGATAATTGTGGTTCAGTAGTTCTTGCAGTGCTAACTGATGAACTGTTGGAACGTGAGACGTGTGAGGTCTGTAAAGAGAAAACCTGTAACTATATTGTTAATTATTATTTGAAAAATACATTCTCTATTGTGTAAACGTGGATTTGTATTTATTTCAGTTGTAATCCAATCTAATTAATGTTTTTAAGTGTTAATTTTCAGCTCCGCAATTAGGAGCGCAGCCATTAGCACTAGTAGCTTACAGCGGAGTTTACTAGTAGCTTGTATAAAAAATATGAAACATTTTTCATTGAGAATAATTTTAAATGCTAACGAATATAGAAAAAAAGGCTTAAAGACTTTTATCTGAATATATTAACTTGATATAAAAGGAATCGAGAATAATAATAGACACATTGACTGTCGTCTTTCTGCCGCCATCTTAGCAAAAATAGCTCCACGGCAGTCTTGAATCGAGAATTTTAACAAAACATAAATGTTCAAATGGTTCAAATGGCTCTGAGCGCTATGGGACTTAACATCTGAGGTCATCAGTCCCCTAGAGTTAGAACTACTTAAACCTAACTAACCTAAGGACATCACGCACATCCATGCCCGAGGCAGGATTCGAACCTGCGACCGTAGCAGCTGCGTGGTTCCGGACTGAAGTGTCTAGAACCGCTCGGCCACCGCGGCCGGCAAAACATAAATGTTGTTATATATAAATGAATTGAAATAAATGTTCACCGGTGGTCCCGAATCTACTTTAAAAGACGTAATTCAACTCAGATTGAATCTTTAAAAACAGTGCTCATAGCACTTTATGTAATATCAATTTCTTATTTGCTGATGTATGAAGCCTAATTATTTCGGACGATTTACATGAAATATTTTAATAGGAGACATACGTCAGTGTTGTGCGCGGGTAGTATTTTGTGACTAAATGTTCCTTTTGCTAGAGAAAAGTGCTTCCATCTTAAGTAACAGTTGTGTAAAATCTGATAAATGATATGCAATTTAGTGCTACTCACACGACTTTACAGAAAACATTTCTACGAAACGTCAAGTGTAGAGTTCTTTAGCAGAGTGACAAATATTAGCCGGGATGATCATTTTTGAGATCAAACGAATTGTTACGCTGACAATAGGTAACTGGTTTTATATTTTTTTGATCTACCTGAAATATCATTTATAAGTAATTAAAGTCAAGAAATACTATAAACCGGTTCCGCAACATGCTGTTTAGTGACGAGACCTTATTTGATCGTGACAGTATTTTGGGGTTGGGTTGTTTGGGGAAGGAGACCAGACAGCGAGGTCATCGATCTCATCGGATTAGGGAAGGATGGGGAAGGAAGTCGGCCGTGCCCTTTCAATGGAACCATCCCGGCATTTGCCGGGAGCGATTTAGGGAAATCACGGAAAACCTAAATCTGGATGGCCGGACGCGGTATTGAACCGTCGTCCTCCCGAACGCGAGTCCAGTGTCTAACCACTGCGTCACCTCGCTCGGTGACAGTATTTTGAACAGCAGGAATAGCCATGTGTGGGGTGAGGGAAACGCTCACGCTGTAGTAGAGACAGACCATCAAGTACGTTTTGCTGTGAGTATCTAGGCCGGCATTGTAGGCGACAATGGGCCATTGAGCCGGTACAGCCAGCTCGCTACTTAAATTTTTTTGTCTTTTGAAACCACCCGCCTTCTCCGTACTCGCCGCGATGTCAATATCGAGATCGGATTGGAGTCTCTAGTCGTCGCATATCTTTGTCGAGGTCGCTTCCAGCGCGCCGCGAGGCAGACAGAGAGAGGAAGAAGGGGCTTGCTGGGTGTTAGCTCTGGACTGTGCGTGAGGAGCGACGTCGATGTGGGAGGGCAAGTCCGTTTGGTCGGTGGACCCCGCAGAAGCAGTCGGTTGAGGGGGGTGGGGGGGGGGGGACGCCATGGGCTCGAAGATCCTAGTGCGGAGAGCCGGTGTTGTCTCGAGGGCGATCATCGTGTGGTCATTCAAAGGTTCACGTTGGTGGCGCACATACCAGACTCGTAAGTGGTGTAAGCTTTGCTTCGGTACTGCAGTCTCCAGTTAGAGCGCTGATTGGGAGGAGTGCGTTGATATCGGCATTGTCATCTATTTAGTTGCTTTAAAGTAAATGACTGTTCTGAATCGAAGGTGGAGCCAAGTGAGGCACCGAATCATTGCTTATCTTATTAAGAAACCTAAGTCGGCCCCAGCGTGTTCAACTGTTATCTACAGTTATATCAAGTAATTTGACACTCTCGTAGTATCCACGAGTGAACCTTGGAGGTACTGTTATGTGTTTGTGGTAGGGGAAAGATTGACTGTGGAGCTTTTCAGTCGGACGCTTATGAATTGTGTTCACTTCTTATGGTATTTTACGGTTCTATTTGTGGCGAAACCACCGATAGTATTTTCATAATTTAGCTTGGGACGTCATTCTGTGGTTTGCTGTGGTCATTCCAAGAATTTAAAACTCCAAATATTTTCTTACTTTTTTGCTGAGGTTGCCTTGCAACAGCTGTTGATTTGTCTCTTGTCTACTACTGCTGTTTGGTGCGGTACGGTATAGTCGAAGTGTTCAGTAGTACCGCATCTACTCCTCGCCCGTTTTAAGATTAGCGAGGCGCATCCACACCGACGTATAATCCTAGTATGCAAGTTGTGTAAGTTGGTTGCGCCCTGTTAACCTTTCATCCATCGTGGAAAATTTTTCACGTGCCGCATGTGATCCTGAATTCTGGTTTCTATGTGCAATTATAGTATTTCTGGTTTTTCAATTACTTCATTGTAATTGGTGTTTAAAATATTTTGTCATATTGAGAAAGAACCGAGCCAGATACATGTACGTTGAGTCACACTACCACACACAGAACAGTAACACTTGTGCTTTGTTGTTTCGCAGCTTTTATAGTTGCAGGGGACTTAATTAATCAATTGTGTTAATGGAAATTCCTTGTCATTATTTTTATTTTATGCAGTCAGATTGCGTGCTAATACTAGTCAGGGCCAAACGGTTACGACACTTCGTAACCGGTCACACAGCTACTAAAATTATTGCAGTTATTCATTAATATTAGTCCTTTCTTTTTAATTATGCCCCCATGCACGTGGCGACCGCTGCTTCGGATCGTCCCTTGGAATTCTTTTTATAGTAAAGATAGTAGACAGTAGTATTGTTTTAGTAATTTGTAGTTTAGTAATTGTAGTCCATATTGCACGTGTAGATTTTGTAATTGAACATTTGTACTTGTCTTGACACTCTTCTGATGGTATTTTCGTAGAATTTAATTTTTTATGTGTCGTATACGGGTTTGACAATTTTGTGCAATTGTGAAGGTTTTAATTGTTCGGTAATCGTGTTTGTCGGGAAGCATTTCGTGTGGATGGTATTGTTGATGACAGTGTTACGTTGTGTGTAATTTTCGTATAGTGACAAGCTTTGTATGTTTTGTAAATGATTATAGTCAGAATAACGAAATTGTTAACATGGCGAACTCACCAACACAGCAGAACAGTATGGTGAATAATGAAGTAGAAAACAATTTAATAAGCCGGGAAAATAGTCCGGAACCAGTTCAAAATTTTTCACAATTAAAAAATTTTCAGAATACGAGATTAACGATAGAAGATTCTGAAATAGTATCGAACACAGATAGCTTTACGGCTATGACGAAGGAAGTTAGTTTTACGGGAAATGTTAGGGGCGAAAAGAATTTCGAACCAGTTAATATGGAGCAGTTGATGAGTGCAATATTAAATTTGGGATCTCAAATAGGAACAATTAAAACTGATATGGGAACAATGGAAACACGGATATTCTCACGAATAGGGACATGTTTTAAATAAATGAAAGATGAATTAAAGAAAGAAATTAGAGAAGTACAACCGATTTTGAATGCTCACAATAACAGATTAACTTCAATAGAAATTAGACAAACGGAACAGGACAGAGAACAGGAAGAAAGAGATCGCGTGATAGTACAAAAATTTTCAGAGTTAAATTTACAACGTGCACACGATAAGGAAGAAATATTTGAAAGAATCGAGAAATCCGTACCAAATGACAGAATAAATAACACAACATAAACAGTTAACTACTAAATGTGTCAATACAGACACCCGAGCCGCGACACTTAGGGAAGACGTAAATAAACAGAAAGAATAAATAGGTGAGTTATCGGAAAAAGTTGAGATTTCAGATAAATTGACAAGTCTTAGTTTAAATGGGGACAGATTCAGATGATACAACGCCATTGCCATTTGCAGAAACAGAAGAGTACGAGAATACAATCGAGAGAGGTGGCGCAGTGGTTAGACACTGGACTCGAATTCGGGAGGACGACGGTTCAATCCCGCGTCCGGCCATCCTGATTTAGGTTTTCTGTGATTTCCCTAAATCACTCTAGGCAAATGCCGGGATGGTTCCTTTCAAAGGGCACGGCTGACTTCCTTCCCCATCCTTCCCTAATCCGATGAGACCGATGACCTCTCTGTCTGGTCTCCTTCCCCAAAACAACCCAACCCAACCAGAATATAAATAAACTTGTTGAAAATCAGGGAAAATTTAATGAACGCGTTAAAAGGGAATTTGAGGCTTTACCAAAGCAAGTTAAACAAGTTGAAAGCGGAATCGTAGGAAAAGACAGTAGAAGAAATTTAGAATCACCGATAGCGGGGGGTTTTGAAGCAAATAATTGGCGCGCGAATTTGAAAATCGACATTCGGACTGGGACAGACGCGGTAGGTCTTTGTCGCCACGAGGCGAAAACTTTGACTATAAACACTTTTAACTGTTCGGAAATTTAAGATCTTTCGCAATTCTAATAATGACATACATCCATGTTCATGATTAGATCAATTTATGTGCGCACTTCCGCCAAATTGGCTACTAAGTCGCAAACTGGAATTTATGCGTGGATATTTAGAAAACGAACCGGTGACGCGCATGCGCCCACTTATTAGAAATTGTAATAATTTAAATGATTTTTATCATGCATTTCTATCGGCGTACTATATTGAGGATCTTGTTGTTCATGATAACGAATGATCATTCACTGTTTTAAAACTAAGTTAATAAAGTTGCAAAATTTTAAAGATAAAGGGCTTTTATTAAAGAAACGGTGCCTGCCTCTACCACCCCCCCCCCCCCCCCTCCCAACTTCCACGTATCACTTCAGTCGTTGTCTGATGTTTTCCCCGGTATCTATCCCAGCCAACGCCTGCAGGGCTGTCCTAATGCCCATCTGCACTTGAGGTTCTTGCAAAGGGTTCTACCTGAGTTGTTGGTGAACGTACCCTTGGGTGTTCGTAAGAGGAAGTGCATACAACATGACGGTGCATGGCCTCACTTCAGGTGGATATCCTCAACCATCTCAGTGCTATACCTCCTGGTCGCTGGATTGGAAGTGGAAGTCCTATTCCATGACCTGCGAGGTCACCTGTCCTGAATCCCCATGATTATTTCCTGTGGGGATATCTAGTCACTTTTGTATGAGAATGCAGTGGATGCGCACATGGAATTAGTTGCCAGACTTGAAGCTGCACGTGATGTGATTCAAAGACACCAGGGATATTTGTCAGGGTGCGTCAGAACCTTGTTCGCCGATGTCATTGCTTGCATTGAGGTTGATGGCCGTCAGTTTTAGCACATTTTGTAAGGCACAGTACAAATGGTACGTTCATTGTGTCAATAACAGTGTTTGCAGTTAACTGTAACTAAAATAAAAAAGTACACAGTAATGTGATTTTCTTCTTATTATTTTCTGCTTAATTACACAGTGATGTATTTTATTTCTATTATCTTCTTAATTTGGCATCTCCAACTGCAGTTTCCCTACCTCAAATTGCTCAGTAGAGCATCCTCTGTGTCCTGTTAAATCTTTGCACACTCTTACGGGAACATCCTGTAGATACAATAACAGACGAAATGTTGCACATGAGTGGGCACGAACATAGCACATAATATTTTAACATATTTTCAAATGTTTCAGTATAACTAAGCGTTATGGAATTTAAGGGAAAAATCTGTTTAAAATATCTACATAAAAAGAAAAAAATACTTGTTTTGTAAATAAAACCGCCTATTCTTGCTACAACTTCCTTGCTATTACTAGATTATCAAACAGTTCACGTCGTGTTTTTTTATGTAATTAAGTAATTACTTACAGTTTGCTGTGATTTGCGTTTCCCCTCATCTGGTCTGGAGGTCGCACTACCACTTTATTTTCGATATATAAACACAGTTTTATATTCCGAACTTTTTCACATTGTTCACCATGTTTCTCCGTCTTTCTTGTGGTGTACTATTATTCTTTTGTCACTAGATATCGCTATTTGCCCGAACTCTGTGCTTTTAACAACATATATATTGTAACTTCATTGTGTGTTTCCTACTCTTTGGTTTGTTTACTTGCATGTTGCCGACCTAACGAAATATACACTCCTGGAAATTGAAATAAGAACACCGTGAATTCATTGTCCCAGGAAGGGGAAACTTTATTGACACATTCCTGGGGTCAGATACATCACATGATCACACTGACAGAACCACAGGCAAATAGACACAGGCAACAGAGCATGCACAATGTCGGCACTAGTACAGTGTATATCCACCTTTCGCAGCAATGCAGGCTACTATTCTCCCATGGAGACCATCGTAGAGATGCTGGATGTAGTCCTGTGGCACGGCTTGCCATGCCATTTCCACCTGGCACCTCAGTTGGACCAGCGTTCGTGCTGGACGTGCAGACCGCGTGAGACGACGCTTCATCCAGTCCCAAACATGCTCAATGGGGGACAGATCCGGAGATCTTGCTGGCCAGGGTAGTTGACTTACACCTTCTAGAGCACGTTGGATGGCACGGGATACATGCGGACGTGCATTGTCCTGTTGGAACAGCAAGTTCCCTTGCCAGTCTAGGAATGGTAGAACGATGGGTTCGATGACGGTTTGGATGTACCGTGCACTATTCAGTGTCCCCTCGACGATCACCAGTGGTGTACGGCCAGTGTAGGAGATCGCTCCCCACACTATGATGCCAGGTGTTGGCCCTGTGTGCCTCAGTCGTATGCAGTCCTGATTGTGGCGCTCACCTGCACGGCGCCAAACACGCATACGACCATCATTGGCACCAAGGCAGAAGCGACTCTCATCGCTGAAGACGACACGTCTCCATTCGTCCCTCCATTCACGCCTGTCGCGACACCACTGGAGGCGGGCTGCACGATGTTGGGGCGTGAGCGGAAGACGGCCTAATGGTGTGCGGGACCGTAGCCCAGCTTCATGGAGACGGTTGCGAATGGTCCTCGCCGATACCCCAGGAGCAACAGTGTCCCTAATTTGCTGGGAAGTAGCGGTGCGGTCCCCTACGGCACTGCGTAGGATCCTACGGTCTTGGCGTGCATCCGTGCGTCGCTGCGGTCCGGTCCCAGGTCGACGGACACGTGCACCTTCCGCCGACCACTGGCGACAACATCGATGTACTGTGGAGACCTCACGCCCCACGTGTTGAGCAATTCGGCGGTACGTCCACCCGGCCTCCCGCATGCCCACTATACGCCCTCGCTCAAAGCCCGTCAGCTGCACATACGGTTCACGTCCACGCTGTCGCGGCATGCTACCAGTGTTAAAGACTGCGATGGAGCTCCGTATGCGACGGCAAACTGGCTGACACTGACGGCGGCGGTGCACAAATGCTGCGCAGCTAGCACCATTCGACCGCGGTTCCTGGTGTGTCCGCTGTGCCGTGCGTGTGATCATTGCTTGTACAGCCCTCTCGCAGTGTCCGGAGCAAGTATGGTGGGTCTGACACACCGGTGTCAATGTGTTCTTTTTTCCATTTCCAGGAGTGTATGTTCAAAACCAACTTTTATTCATGACGTTTATATCTATGTGTGTGTGGGTGTTTGTGTGTGTGTGTGTGTGTGTATGAGAGAGAGTGTGTGAGCTGAAGAGTGTGTATATGAAACTTCCTGCCAGATTAAAACTGTGTGCCGGAGCGAGACTCGAACTCGGGAACTTTGCCTTTCCTGGTCAAGTGCTCTATCATCTGAGCTACCCAAGCACGACTCATGACCCGTCCTCATAGCTTTAATTCCCCCAGTACCTCGTTTCCTACCTTCCAAACATCACAGAAGCTCTCCTGGGAACCTTAGAGCCGGCAAAATGCAAAGGTCCCGAGTTCGACTCTCGGTCCGGCGCACAGTTTTAATCTGCCAGGAAGTTTCATATCAGCGCACACTCCGCTGCAGAGTGAAAATCTCATTCTGGAATATGTATATGGTTTTTATTTTTTTTTACATATGCCCGCCCTTTAGTTCTCTCTCTCTCTCTCTCTCTCTCTCTCTTACGCGCGCGCGCGCGCGCACACACACACACACATACAGTTTGAGTAGAGCATTTACTAAACAAATCTTTCTGTAAGATTTCGATTCTCCTTTTTATTTTTTTAATATAACTATATTCGAGATTTTTCGGTTTCTGGGCGCCCATCTCTGCAATACACATTTGTTTAATAACACGGACGTATATGGTACAACTTGGTCCACTAGCTGTTGCAACACTTCTGCAACAATTCTGTCAGGCCACGGAGCTTTTCTCTTCTTATTATTGTCAACCTCAGTTTCTCCTGGACAAATATTATCACTAGTGATGTCTCCGTGGCGTCACTTGAAACTACACTCCCCATCGCAGCCAGGATTCCCCAGAGACTTCGCAATGTCGCGCGACAGGAATTGTGCGGCGCACTGTTGAGTGAATTTGGTCGGAAATGCTTACCGCCATACTCGGATTAACAGCCTGAGGTGCTACACGTGGAAATCTGTCTAAAATAATGGTCCCAAGCCTCGCTTTTACCACGAAACAGGATTAAACTTCACAAATAAAACGTCAAAAAGTCTAGTATCTACCCATCTACTTTCAGGTAAAATTCCTAAATCCGACGACTGGATTGAAAAAATTCACCGCTAACAGAAATTGCCATTCATAATTATCCAAACAATCAAACGGCGAGACAGTTCAATATCAACAAGGGAAAAAGTGACACATAAGACATCACTCGTTTATTACTTTAGTACCATTTAATCACAATTCAACCAAACCATTTTTTCTTGCCGTACACTTTTTGCCTGTATTATTTGCAGGGTGTGTTCAGTTGTCTGGAATATGTATGTATTTGTGTTTAAACTACACTCCTGGAAATGGAAAAAAGAACACATTGACACCGGTGTGTCAGATCCACCATACTTGCTCCGGACACTGCGAGAGGGCTGTACAAGCAATGATCACTCGCACGGCACAGCGGACACACCAGGAACCGCGGTGTTGGCCGTCGAATGGCGCTAGCTGCGCAGCATTTGTGCACCGCCGCCGTCAGTGTCAGCCAGTTTGCCGTGGCATACGGAGCTCCACCGCAGTCTTTAACACTGGTAGCATGCCGCGACAGCGTGGACGTGAACCGTATGTGCAGTTGACGGACTTTGAGCGAGGGCGTATAGTGGGCATGCGGGAGGCCGGGTGGACGTACCGCCGAATTGCTCAACACGTGGGGCGTGAGGTCTCCACAGTACATCGATGTTGTCGCCAGTGGTCGGCGGAAGGTGCACGTGCCCGTCGACCTGGGACCGGACCGCAGCGACGCACGGATGCACGCCAAGACCGTAGGATCCTACGCAGTGCCGTAGGGGACCGAACCGCTACTTCCCAGCAAATTAGGGACACTGTTGCTCCTGGGGTATCGGCGAGGACCATTCGCAACCGTCTCCATGAAGCTGGGCTACGGTCCCGCACACCGTTAGGCCGTCTTCCGCTCACGCCCCAACATCGTGCAGCCCGCCTCCAGTGGTGTGGCGACAGGCGTGAATGGAGGGACGAATGGAGACGTGTCGTCTTCAGCGATGAGAGTCGCTTCTGCCTTGGTGCCAATGATGGTCGTATGCGTGTTTGGCGCCGTGCAGGTGAGCGCCACAATCAGGACTGCATACGACCGAGGCACACAGGGCCAACACCCGGCATCATGGTGTGGGGAGCGATCTCCTACACTGGCCGTACACCACTGGAGATCGTCGAGGGGACACTGAATAGTGCACGGTACATCCAAGTTTGGACAAGAAGAGAATAGAAGCTTTCGAAACGTGATGCTACAGAAGAATGTTGAAGATTAGGTGGGTAGATCACATAACTAATGAGGAGGTATTGAATAGGATTGGGGAGAACAGAAGTTTGTGGCACAACTTGACTAAAACAAGGGATCGGTTGGTAGGACATGTTCTGAGGCATCGAGGGATCACAAGTTTAGCATTGGATGGCAGCGTGAAGGGTAAAAATCGTAGAGGGAGACCAAGAGATGAATACACTAAGCAGATTCAGAAGGATGTAGGTTGCAGTAGGTACTGGGAGATAAAGAAGCTTGCACAGGTTAGAGTAGCATGGAGAGCTGCATCAAACCAGTCTCAGGACTGAAGACCAAACAACAACATATCCTGTAACTTGGTAAGCGTGCTACAGACAGCGTGCAGAATGGCCTGTAAGTGGCAGCATAGTGCAGATGCACACATACCGTCGCAGTATCACTATAAAGCTGGCCGCCCCACTTGTAACTTGCACCAAGGAAGAACAGCGTTTTGTTATTCGGTTTTGGCGTAGTGAAGGTGTGAAACCCATAGAAATTCATCGACGAATGAAGGTTCAGTACGGTGACGCATGTTTGTCACAGCAGCAAGTCTACGAATGGAGTAGGAAGTTCGCAAGTGGTGTGACTTCAGTGGAAGATACTCCTCGTCCAGGTCAGGCACAACGAGTTGTCACTCCACAGAACATTGCAGCAGTTGAAGCCATAGTGAAGGAAGACCGCCGAGTGACACTGAATGACATTGCAGCATGTTTACAGTTTAGTCATGGGTCAGCACACCACATTGTGCATGATGTGCTGCAGTTTCACAAAGTGTCTCGAAGATGGATGCCACGGCAGCTGACTCCTGAAATGGAACGACGTGTTGGTGCTTGTGAAGAAATTCTTCCGCGCTTTGAACGAGAAGGTGATGGCTTCCTTGCAAGAATCGTTACTGAGGACGAAACCTGGGTTCACTTCCACCAACCGCAAACGAAGAGAGCGAGCAAGGAATGGCACCATTCCTCATCACCAAAAACAAAGAAGTTTCGAACAGAACCATCAGCAGGGAAGGTTATGCTGTCTGTATTTTGGGACGAAAAAGGCGTCATTTTGGAGCATTATATGCCTAGAGGGACCACTGTCACCAGTGCATCATACACAGATCTCCTAAAAAATCATCTGCGGCCTGCAGTCAAATCAAAGCGACTTGAATTGCTGTCAGCAGGTGTCCTTTATGCAACATGACAATACAAGGCCCCACACTGCCCGCACAACAGTTGCAACAATCACAGACCTGCATTCTGTGTGTCTTCCTCATCCACCTTGTCCCAAGTGATTTCCATATGTTTGGACCACTCAAAGACGTAATGGGAGGAAAGAAGTTCCGTTCTGATGAAGAGGTACGCCACGCGTTTCATGAGTGGTTGCGCGGACCACCAAAAGAATTTTTTTCTAAAGGAATTTATGCACTTTGTAAGCGCTGGAGGACTTGCATTGAGCGTGGGGGAGATTATGTTGAAAAGTGATACAGCTTTGTACCACTTCTGCACAATAAATAATATTTTAAAATATATTTGAGGTTTTAATTTGACTTACCCTCGTATTACCCGGAAGTATTTAAGTGATATTATGTACTCAAGATATTTATTAGTATTTTTACTACTTATTTGCTATTGTATTCTAGTCTGTTATCTACAGGGTGCTTCCGTAAGAGGGTGCAAAAATGTAACAGGACATAGAGAATGTTCCACTGAACAATTTGAGGTAGGGTATCTGGGGTCGGACAAGCCAGCTTAAAAGATGTGGAAGTAAACTTGGCTACCACTTTGTATAGCATTACTGTTTTCCAGCTTAATTATAACTAATATGCGTACACGTAGTGTACTGTTTATTCACATGTACATTCTTTATTTCCTGCAAGGAAACAAGGAGGGCGATCCCGATTTCTAGGAAGTCATGATGAAGATTTTGTTTACTTTCCTTGTCCATAAGGTGGCTCTGTTGTATCGTATTTACACTGTCCCATGACAGAATGTGCTATGAGTTTACGACAGACCCATTTATTACTCAGTGCTATTCAGAGACGTTTAGTGCAGTACGATGAGCAGTACCAGTACAGTTTCGCAGAACTCACTGACATGCATCTTGTGTACGTGGAAGTCTGTTGCAATGCTCACGCTGCTGAAAGGCGGTACAGGGAACGATTTGCTAAGAGTCATCATCCGTCACGACGAGTGTTTATTTCTCTCGATCGATAAATGCACGAGACTGTTTCATTAGAAAGAAGACCAGGCAACATGAGGACCACTCACACTCCCTGTTTTGAGGAGGAGGTTTTGGAACGTGTTCCAGCAGAGCCCAATACAAGTACCCGCCGTATTGCACACGAAATGGGCGCTGCACATACTGCTGTGTGGCGAGTACTCCACAAACAATAATTATGCCCATATCACCCAACGCGTCCATGCTTGTGACTGATTTTGCACAAAGGATCCCATTGTGCTAGTGGTTGATCCAACATTGGATTGATCGACCAGATTTCCTCCAAATCGTGCTTGTAATATCCGCGACACTATGTTATAGCCACAAGATGTTAAAATGAACTAAGTGTACAAACATCAACAAATATTATCGATACTACGTATAAAAAACTATCGTGTAAAAATGACGATAATTATTTCATTATTTCTGTAATAATTTAATTTCTGTGTGAATTAAAACTATTATCATAGAACTACAGTCATAGACAACGACAATTACAATTCTTTTGTTATCTGTGATAATTGTGGTTCAGTAGTTCTTGCAGTGCTAACTGATGAACTGTTCGAACGTGAGACGTGTGAGATCTGTAAAGAGAAAACCTGTAACTATATTGTTAATTATTATTTGAAAAATATATTCTCTATTGTGTAGACGTGGATTTGTATTTATTTCAGTTGTAATCCAATCTAATTAATGTTTTTAAGTGTTAATTTTCCGCTCCGCAATTAGGAGCGCAGCCATTAGCACTAGTAGCTTACAGCGGAGTTTACTAGTAGCTTGTATAAAAAATATGAAACATTTTTCATTGAGAATAATTTTAAATGCTAAAGAATATAGAAAAAAGGCTTAAAGACTTTTATCTGAATATATTAACTTGATATAAAAGGAATCGAGAATAATAATAGACACATTGACTATCGTCTTTCTGCCGCCATCTTAGCAAAAATATCTCCACGGCAGTTTTGAATCGAGAATTTTAACAAAACATAAATGTTCAAATGGTTCAAATGGCTCTGAGCGCTATGGAACTTAACATCTGAGGTCATCAGTCCCCTAGAGTTAGAACTACTTAAACCTAACTAACCTAAGGACATCACGCACATCCATGCCCGAGGCAGGATTCGAACCTGCGACCGTAGCAGCTGCGTGGTTCCGGACTGACGTGTCTAGAACCGCTCGGCCACCGCGGCCGGCAAAACATAAACGTTATTATATATAAATGAATTAAAATAAATGTTCACCGGTGGTCCCGAATCTATTTTAAAAGACAGAATTCAACTCAGATTGAATCTTTAAAAACAATGCTCATAGCACGTTACGTAATATCAATTTCTTATTTGCTGATGTATGAAGCCTAATTATTTCGGACGATTCACATGAAATATTTTAATAAGAGACATACGTCAGTGTTGTGCGCGGGTAGTATTTTGTGACTAAATGTTCCTTTTGCTAGAGAAAAGTGCTTCCATCTTAAGTAACAGTTGTGTAAAATCTGATAAATGATATGCAATTTAGTGCTACTCACACGACTTTACAGAAAACATTTCTGCGAAACGTCAAGTGTAGAGTTCTTTAGCAGAGTGACAAATATTAGCCGGGATGATCATTTTTGAGATCAAACGAATTGTTACTCTGACAATAGGTAACTGGTTTTATATTTTTTTGATCTACCTGAAATATCATTTATAAGTAATTAAAGTCAAGAGATACTATAAACCGGTTTCGCAACATGCTGTTTAGTGACGAGACCTTATTTGATCGTGACAGTATTTTGGGGTTGGGTTATTTGGGGAAGGAGACCAGACAGCGAGGTCATCGGTCTTATCGGATTAGGGAAGGATGGGGAAGGAAGTCGGCCGTGCCCTTTCAATGGAACCATCCCGGCATTTGCCGGGAGCGATTTAGGGAAATCACGGAAAACCTAAATCAGGATGGCCGGACGCGGTATTGAACCGTCGTCCTCCCGAACGCGAGTCCAGTGTCTAACCACTGCGTCACCTCGCTCGGTGACAGTATTTTGAACAGCAGGAATAGCCATGTGTGAGGTGAGGGAAACGCTCACGCTGTAGTAGAGACAGACCATCAAGTACGTTTTGCTGTGAGTATCTAGGCCGGCATTGTAGGCGACAATGGGCCATTGAGCCGGTACAGCCAGCTCGCTACTTAAATTTTTTTGTCTTTTGAAACCACCCGCCTTCTCCGTACTCGCCGCGATGTCAATATCGAGATCGGATTGGAGTCTCTAGTCGTCGCATATCTTTGTCGAGGTGCTTCCAGCGCTCCGCGAGGCAGACAGAGAGAGGAAGAAGGGGCTTGCTGGGTGTTAGCTCTGGACTGTGCGTGAAGAGCGACGTCAATGTGGGAGGGCAAGTCCGTTTGGTCGGTGGACCCCGCAGAAGCAGTCGGTTGAGGGGGGTGGGGGGGGGGGGGGGACGCCGTGGGCTCGAAGATCCTAGTGTGGAGAGCCGGTGTTGTCTCGAGGGCGATCATCGTGTGGTCATTCAAAGGTTCACGTTGGTGGCGCACATACCAGACTTGTAAGTGGTGTAAGCTTTGCTTCGGTACTGCAGTCTCCAGTTACAGCGCTGATTGGGAGGAGTGCGTTGATATCGGCATTGTCATCTATTTAGTTGCTTTAAAGTAAATGACTGTTCTGAATCGAAGGTGGATCCAAGTGAGGCACCGAATCATTGCTTATCTTATTAAGAAACCTAAGTCGGCCCCAGCGTGTTCAACTGTTATCTACAGTTATATCAAGTAATTTGACACTCTCGTAGTGTCCACGAGTGAACCTTGGAGGTACTGTTATGTGTTTGTGGTAGGGGAAAGATTGACTGTGGAGCTTTTCAGTCGGACGCTTATGAATTGTGTTCACTTCTTATGGTATTTTACGGTTCTATTTGTGGCGAAACCGCCGATAGTATTTTCATAATTTAGCTTGGGACGTCATTCTGTGGTTTGCTGTGGTCATTCCAAGAATTTAAAACTCCAAATATTTTCTTACTTTTTTGCTGAGGTTGCCTTGCAACAGCTGTTGATTTGTCTCTTGTCCACTACTGCCGTTTGGTGCGGTACGGTATAGTCGAAGTGTTCAGTAGTACCGCATCTACTCCTCGCCCGTTTTAAGATTAGCGAGGCGCATCCACATCGACGTATAATCCTAGTATGCAAGTTGTGTAAGTTGGTTGCGCTCTGTTAACGTTTCATCCATCGTGGAAAATTTTTCACGTGCCGCATGTGATCCTGAATTCTGGTTTCTATGTGCAGTTACAGTATTTCTGGTTTTTCAATTAGTTCATTGTAAATGGTGTTTAAAATATTTTGTCGTATTCAGAAAGAACCGAGCCAGATACATGTACGTTGAGTCACACTACCACACACAGAACGGTAACACTTGTGCTTTGTTGTTTCGTAGCTTTTATACACTCCTGGAAATGGAAAAAAGAACACATTGACACCGGTGTGTCAGACCCACCATACTTGCTCCGGACACTGTGAGAGGGCTGTACAAGCAATGATCACACGCACGGCACAGCGGACACACCAGGAACCGCGGTGTTGGCCGTCGAATGGCGCTAGCTGCGCAACATTTGTGCACCGCCGCCGTCAGTGTCAGCCAGTTTGCCGTGGCATACGGAGCTCCATCGCAGTCTTTAACACTGGTAGCATGCCGCGACAGCGTGGACGTGAACCGTATGTGCAGTTGACGGACTTTGAGCGAGGGCGTATAGTGGGCCTGCGGGAGGCCGGGTGGACGTACCGCCGAATTGCTCAACACGTGGGGCGTGAGGTATCCACAGTACATCGATGTTGTCGCCAGTGGTCGGCGGAAGGTGCACGTGCCCGTCGACCTGGGACCGGACCGCAGCGCCGCACGGATGCACGCCAAGACCGTAGGATCCTACGCAGTGCCGTAGCGGACCGCACCGCCACTTCCCAGCAAATTAGGGACACTGTTGCTCCTGGGGTATCGGCGAGGACCATTCGCAACCGTCTCCATGAAGCTGGGCTACGGTCCCGCACACCGTTAGGCCGTCTTCCGCTCACGCCCCAACATCGTGCAGCCCGCCTCCAGTGGTGTCGCGACAGGCGTGAATGGAGGGACGAATGGAGACGTGTCGTCTTCAGCGATGGGAGTCGCTTCTGCCTTGGTGCCAATGATGGTCGTATGCGTGTTTGGCGCCGTGCAGGTGAGCGCCACAATCAGGACTGCATACGACCGAGGCACACAGGGCCAACACCCGGCATCATGGTGTGGGGAGCGATCTCCTACACTGGCCGTACACCACTGGTGATCGTCGAGGGGACACTGAATAGTGCACAGTACATCCAAACCGTCATCGAACCCATCGTTCTACCATTCCTAGACCGGCAAGGGAACTTGCTGTTCCAACAGGACAATGCACGTCCGCATGTATCCCGTGCCACCCAACGTGCTCTAGAAGGTGTAAGTCAACTACCCTGGCCAGCAAGATCTCCGGATCTGTCCTCCATTGAGCATGGTTGGGACTGGATGAAGCGTCGTCTCACGCGGTCTGCACGTCCAGCACGAACGCTGGTCCAACTGAGGCGCCAGGTGGAAATGGCATGGCAAGCCGTTCCACAGGACTACATCCAGCATCTCTACGATCGTCTCCATGGGAGAATAGCAGCCTGCATTGCTGCGAAAGGTGGATATACACTGTACTAGTGCCGACATTGTGCATGCTCTGTTGCCTGTGTCTATGTGTCTATGTGCCTGTGGTTCTGTCAGTGTGATCATGTGATGTATCTGACCCCAGGAATGTGTCAATAAAGTTTCCCCTTCCTGGGACAATGAATTCACGGTGTTCTTATTTCAATTTCCAGGAGTGTAGTTGCAGGGGACTTAATTAATCAATTGCGTTAACGGAAATTCCTTGTCATTATTTTTACTGTATTTTATGCAGTCAGATTGCGTGCTAATACTAGTCAGGGCCAAACGGTTACGATACTTCGTAACCGGTCACGCAGCTACTAAAATTATTGCATTTATTCATTAATATTAGTCCTTTCTTTTTAATTATGCCCCCACGCACGTGGCGACCGCTGCTTCGGATCGTCCCTTGGAATTCTTTTTATAGTAAAGATAGTAGACAGTAGTATTGTTTTAGTAATTTGTAGTTTAGTAATTGTAGTCCATATTGCACGTGTAGATTTTGTAATTGAACATTTGTAGTTGTCTTGTCATTCTTCTGATGGTATTTTTGTAGAATTTAATTTTTTATGTGTCGTATACGGGTTTGACAATTTTGTGCAATTGTGAAGGTTTTAATTGTTCGGTAATCGTGTTTGTCGGGAAGCATTTCGTGTGGATGGTATTGTTGATGATAGTGTTACGTTGTGTGTAATTTTCTTATAGTGACGAGCTTTGTATGTTTTGTAAATGATTATAGTCAGAATAACGAAATTGTTAACATGGCGAACTCACCAACACAGCAGAACAGTATGGTGAATGATGAAGTAGAAAACAATTTAATAAGCCAGGAAAATAGTCCGGAACCAGTTCAAAATTTTTCACAATTAAAAAATTTTCAGAATACGAGATTAACGATCGAAGATTCTGGAATAGTATCGAACACAGATAGCTTTACGGCTATGACGAAGGAAGTTAGTTTTACGGGAAATATTAGGGGCGAAAAGAATTTCGAACCTGTTAATATGGAGCAGTTGATGAGTGCAATATTAAATTTGGGATCACAAATAGGAACAATTAAAACTGATGTGGGAACAATGGAAACACGGATAGACTCACGAATAGGGACATGTTTTAAATAAATGAAAGATGAATTAAAGAAAGAAATTAGAGAAGTACAACCGATTTTGAATGCTCACAATAACAGATTAACTTCAATAGAAATTAGACAAAAGGAACAGGATAGAGAATAGGAAGAAAGAGATCGCGTCATAGTACAAAAATTTTCAGAGTTAAATTTGCAACATGCACACGATAAGGAAGAAATATTTGAAAGAATCGAGAAATCCGTACCAAATGACAGAATAAATAACCTAACACAACAACATGAACAGTTAACTACTAAATGTGTCAATACAGAAACCCGAGCCGCGACACTTAGGGAAGACGTAAATAAACAGAAAGAACAAATAGGTGAGTTATCGGAAAAAGTTGAGAGTTCAGATAAATTGACAAGTCTTAGTTTAAATGGGGACAGATTCAGATGATACAGCGCCATTGCCATTTGCAGAAACAGAAGAGTACGAGAATATAACCGAGCGAGGTGACGCAGTGGTTAGACGCCGGACTCGAATTCGGGAGGACGACGGTTCAATCCCGCGTCCGGCCATCCTGATTTAGGTTTTCTGTGATTTCCCTAAATCGCTCCAGGAAAATGCCGGGATGGTTCCTTTCAAAGGGCACGGCCGACTTCCTTCCCCATCCTTCCCTAATCCGATGAGACCGATGACCTCTCTGTCTGGTCTCCTTCTCCAAAACAACTCAACCCAACCCCAACCAGAATATAAATTAACTTGTTGAAAATCAGGGAAAATTTAATGAACGCGTTAAAAGGAAATTTGAGGCTTTACGAAAGCAAGTTAAACAAATTGAAAGCGGAATCGTAGGAAAAGACAGTAGAAGAAATTTAGAATCACCGATAGCGGGGGGTTTTGAAGAAAATAATTTATTTCATTTACAAGATGCAACAAGAGAGCGCCAGGCGCGCGAACTTGAAAATCGACATTCGGACTGGGACAGACGCGGTAGGTCTTTGTCGCCACGAGGCGAAAACTTTGACTATAAACACTTTTAACTGTTCGGAAATTTAAGATCTTTCGCAATTCTAATAATGACAAACATCCATGTTCATGATTAGATCAATTTATGTGCGCAATTCCGCCAAATTGGCCACTAAGTCACAAACTGGAATTTATGCGTGGATATTTAAAAAACGAACTGGTGACGCGCATGTGCGCACTTATTAGAGATTGTAATAATTTAAATGATTTTTATCATGCATTTCTATCGGCATACTATATTGAGGATCTTGTTGTTCATGATAACGAATGATCATTCACTGTTTTAAAACTAAGTTAATAAAGTTGCAAAATTTTAAAGATAAGGGGCTTCTATTAGAGAAACGGTGTCTGCCGTACACCCCCCCCCCCCCCCCCCCCCGCCAACTTCCACGTATCAAAGCAATGGCTTTCAGCCGTTGTCTGATGTTTTCCCCGGTATCTATCCCAGCCAACGCCTGCAGGGCTGTCCTAATGCCCATCTGCACTTCAGGTTCTTGCAAAGGGTTCCACCCGAGTTGTTGGTGAACGTACCCTTGGGTGTTCGTAAGAGGATGTGCATACAACATGACGGTGCATGGCCTCACTTCAGGGTGGATGTCCTCATCCATCTTAGTGCTATACCTCCTGGTCGCTGGATTGGAGGGGGAGGTCCTATTCCATGACCTTCGAGGTCACCTGACTTGAATGCCCTTGATTATTTCCTGTGGGGATATCTAGTCACTTGTGTATGAGACTGCAGTGGATGCGCACATGGAATTAGTTGCCAGACTTGAAGCTGCCCGTGATGTGATTCAAAGACACCAGGGATGTTTGTCAGGGTGTGTCAGAACCTTGTTCGCCGATGTCATTGCTTGCATTGAGGTTGATGGCCGTCAGTTTCAGCACATTTTGTAAGGCACAGTACAAATGGTACGTTCATTGTGTCAATAACAGTGTTTGCAGTTAACTGTAACTAACATAAAAAAGTACACAGTAATGTGATTTTCTTCTTATTATTTTCTTAAGCTGGCTTCTCCAACTACAGTTTCCCCACCTCAAATTGCTCAGTAGAGCATTCTCTGTGTCCTGTTAAATTTTTGCACACTCTTACGGAAACACACTGTAGATACAATAACAGACGAAATGTTGCACATGAGTGGGCATGAACATAGCACATAATATTTTAACATAATTTCAAATATTTCAGTATAACTAAGCGTTATGGAGTTTAAGGGAAAAATCTATTTAAAATATCTACATAAAAAGAAAAAAATACTTGTTTTGAAAATAAAACCGCCTATTCTTGCTACAACTTCCTTGCTATTACTAGATTATCAAACAGTTCACGTCGTGTTTTTTATGTAATTAAGTAATTACTTACAGTTTGCTGTGATTTGCATTTCTCCTCATCTGGTCTGGAGGTCGCACTACCATTTTATTTTCGATATACAAACACAGTTTTATATTCCGAACTTTTTCACATTGTTCACCATGTTTCTCCTTCTTTCTTGTGATGTACTGTTATTCTTTTGTCACTAGATATCGCTATTTGCCAGAACTCTGTGCTTTTAACGACATATATATTGTAACTTCATTGTGTGTTTCCTCCTCTTTGGTTTGTTTACTTGCATGTTGCCGACCTAACGAAATATATGTTCAAAACCAACTTTTATTCATGACGTTTATATCTATGTGTGTGTACGTGTGTGTGTGTGTGTGTGTGTGTGTGTGTGTGCGTGTGTGTGTGTGTGTGTATGAGAGAGAGTGTGTGAGCTGAAGAGTGTGTATATGAAACTTCCTGGCAGATTAAAACTGTGTGCCGGAGCGAGACTCGAACTCGAGACCTTTGCCTTTCCTGGGCAAGTGCTCTATCATCTGAGCTACCCATGCACGACTCATGACCCGTCCTCATAGCTTTAATTCCGCCAGTACCTCGTCTCCTACCTTCCAAACATCACAGAAGCTCTCCTGGGAACCTTACAGCCGGCAAAAGGCAAAGGTCCCGAGTTCGACTCTCGGTCCGGCACACAGTTTTAATCTGCCAGGAAGTTTCATATCAGCGCACACTCCGCTGCAGAGTGAAAATCTCATTCTGGAGTGTGTATATGGTTTCTATTTTTTTTACATATGCCCACCCTTTGGTTCTCTCTCTCTCTCTCTCTCTCTCTCTCTCTCTCTCTCTCTCTTACGCGCTCGCGCGCGCGCGCGCGCGCACACACACACACACACACACACACACACACACACACATACAGTTTGGGTAGAGCATTTACTAAACAAGTCGTTCTGTAAGATTTCGATTCTCATTTTTTTTAATATAACTATATTCGAGATTTTTCGGTTTCTGGGCGCCCATCTCTGCAATACACATTTGTTTAATAACATGGACATATATCGTACAACTTGGTCCACTAGCTGTTGCAACACTTCTGCAACAATTCTGTCAGGCCCCGGAGCTTTCCTCTTCTTATTATTGTCAACCTCAGTTTCTCCTGGACAAATATTATCACTAGTGATGTCTCCGTGGCCTCACTTTGAACTACACTCCCAATCGCAGCCAGGATTTCCCAGAGACTTCGCAATGTCGCGCGACAGGAATTGTGCGGCGCACTGTTGAGTGAATTTGGTCGGAAATGCTTACCGCCGTACTCGGATTAACAGCCTGTGGTGCTACCCGTGGAAATCTGTCTAAAATAATGGTCCCAAGCCTCACTTTTACCACGAAACAGGATTAAACTTCACAAATCAAACGTCAAAAAGTCTAGTATCCACCCATCTACTTTCAGGTAAAATTTCTAGATCCGACAACTGGATTGAAAAAATCCACCGCTAACAGAAATTGCCATTCATAATTATCCAAACAATCAAACGGCGAGACAGTTCAATATCAACAAGGGAAAAAGTGACACATAAGACATCACTCGTTTATTACTTTAGAACCATTTAATCACAATTCAACAAAACCATTTTTTCTTGCCGTACACTTTTTGCCTGTATTATTTGCAAGGTGTGTTCAGTGGTCTGGAATATATATGTATTTGTGTTTAAACTATTTTACTTTACATTTTACACATTCTATATCGAGATTATCAACAGTTCCACACTTTCTTCTTATCTTTCATGGAGTGATAGTATAAATTTCTACTTAAAAAATTCGTAGATGCTAGACTGTAACTATTCTTTTTCCTGTTTTACATCTGTTTTTCTTTTGCTTTCTGCCACTCGAAATTTCGCTTTCACAGCACTAGAAAATCAACATTTGTTTACTGATGTTATGTTCTTTCTGAATGGTGTTTCCCACTCTTGAATTTTGTTGCTGACTGTTGAATGTGTTTTTGTACTTTAAGCGATCTATACCTGCGCGCGCGTGTTTGTGTGTGTGTGTGTGTGTGTGTGTGTGTGTGTGTGTGTGTGTGTGTGTGTGCGTGCGTTTGTTTCTCGCGTGATTATTTTAATGTGGTTGTGTGTATTGTTTTAACATGGCTGTATGAATGACAGGACTTTTTTTTACTTTTTCACGTCTTTTATTAATTTTAGCAGATAGTTTGTGTTGATATTTGTCTGGCTGTTTATCACATCATAACATCAAGTAAACAAATGTTCACTTCCTAGTCTTGTGAAAACGAAATTTCCTATAGCAGAAAGCAGAAGAAGAACACATGTAGGCCAGCATCTACAAAATTTGTAAGTAGAAATTAATACTATCACCATATCATAGATAAGCAGAATGTGTCAGAACTGCTTATAATCTCAGTATACAACGTCCAAAACGTAGAACAAAATGGTTGGAACACATATATGTGTACTTTCCAGGCCACTAAACGCTTTACAAATAACAAAGGTGAAAAGATTGTTTTATTTAATTGTGATTACACGGTTCTGGAGTAGTAATTATCTACTGAGAACGACAGGACAGAAAATAGTTAAATGACTCTTAGGTTTGGATAGAAATTATTGAAGTTTGCTGGTATCAATTAACTTCCGAGCTAAATCAGTCTCATGCACTAAGACAGTACTGTCAACTAGCTATTCGCTCCACGAAAGGCTCTGAGTTCTCTGTTTTCGTCAGACGATGTCAACGCTTACTGACACACAATGCTCACTGAAAAACAAAAAGGTACCTGAGAAGAGATCGACTCCCGTGCACGGAAACGCAGACTTTAGTACTGCGTTCATTCTCTTGGTTGATCACAAAGGCTCACCTACTTGACTGCAGAATATAAACAACGGGAAACAACACCTCAGCCGCAGAGGGTACACCACTTCCCACATGTGCTGTTGGCTAACTGCCGCGATTTCGTGAGCTACCCTCCGCTTCGTGAAATTGTTTAAAATACAGCCCTGATAGACACTCAGAAAGCCGTAGCAAAAAGTGGACATTCTCATTGGCCATACCCCTGCTGCTGCTTGATGCCCTTCTGTCCGGTCCTGACCTTTGTCAGGACATTAAGGACCTCTTCTGGAACCGCCACCATGGGCAAATTTTTCGCCGTACCCGCTATGTAGGCTCCAGCATAGAGTAACATACAGGGTGACCCACAAGTCCGACAATATTTGAAAATTCAACACATTTTGAAAATTCGATACTTCACGGAATAATGTAGGCAGAGACGTAAAAAATTGACACACGTACATGAAACTAGGTGGGGTTTTATTGAAACCAAAAAAGGTGCACAAAATGACCAACAGATGGCGCTTCATACGGTGAAATAGCAATAATTAGCATAACAATTTATTTTTATCAAAGTCGATGTTCTTCATAACAAATTCTCTACATGTGGGGCGTCATACATCATCAATACCTGCAGTCGAGGAACAATTTTGTGAACAACATTGTACAGTATATCGCAAGGTATGCTGAGAAATTGCTGTCAAATGTTGTCTTTCAGGATCCCTAATGATGTCGGGTGACCGCGGTAGACCTGCGACTTCTCGTAATCCCGAAACCAATAATCACACCCATTGACATCTGGCGACCTGGGAGGCCAAGCGGAAGTGTTGGCTCAGCAAGCATTCCTCTCCAAACGATTTTCGTAAGAGATCTTTCACATGGGCATTTTTTAGCCAGGCTAGGGATGATGCGATTCTGTCATATGTCGGAGTACCTTGTACCCATGACGCTAGCAGCCTGAAACGCAGCATCCCCCGTTTCGTCGACGAAAAAGGGTCCGATCACGATTGATGAGGCAAATCCACACCACACAGTGACTTCCTTGTCATGCAATGGGTTTTTCACGGCAGCTCTGGTATTTTCGGGAGCCCAAGTCCTGCAGTTGTAGTTGTTGACAGACCTGCAGGGTGTGAAATGGGCTTCATCGGTCCACAACACATTAGACAACCGATCGTCATCTTCCCTCCTTTTCTGATGCACCTACACCGCAAATGCACTCTGAGTCCAAAATTGGTGGCTAACGTTTCATGATGACGCTGGGTTTTGTACGGGTAGCACTGAAGAGTACACCTTACTACTCTCCAAAAAATAGTGCGCACAGTTCCGGTGCGACGTGAGACTCCACAAGTGCTGACTTCATCATGTGGAGATGAACCCGCTTAAGTCTCCACTTCGTCATGAACTGTCCGAGCAGCTCTAGCACTTGTGCCTGGTTGCCCACTAGGGAGCTGATAGTCTGAACAACCCGTGACTTCGAACTTCACATTCATTTTCTTCACAGTGACACTTTTCACAGGACCATTACCCATTCGAATACCCTTGTTACGGCGATAGGACTCATGCGGCGTCACTGACACGTTGATGTCCAGTGCGATCTGCTGGCCAGTTTTTGAACTCATTTTTAACCTCAATAAAACCATACGTCATTTCAGGCGTGAGTGTAAATTTAGACCCCTCTACCTACATTATTCTGTGAATCTGTACATTCTCAAATGTTAACGAACTTTTGGATCACCCTGTGTACATTTATCTGAAGCTCCAGCCATGACCATTTACCACGATCAGAGAAACCCTGGCCCATCATCTTTAGCTGAATAAAAATCCCCTTTTCCCCTGCGAGAGAAAATTGGCCATCATCTTTAGGCCGGCCAGAGTGGCCGTGCGGTTCTAGGCGCTACAGTCTAGAACCGCGTGACCGCTACGGTCGCAGGTTCGAATCCTGCCTCGGGCATGGATGTGTGTGATGTCCTTACGTTAGTTAGGTTTAAGTAGTTCTGCGTTCTAGGGGACTGATGACCTCAGAAGTTAAGTCCCATAGTGCTCAGAGCCATTCGAACCATCATCTTTAGCCAAACTAATATCCGTTTTCCCAGCAAGCGGAAATTTGTTCAAAAGGTTCAAATGGCTCTAAGCACTGTGGGACTTGACATCTGAGGTCATCAGTCCCCTAGACTTAGAACTACTTAAACCTAACTAACCTAAGGACATCCTGCCCGAGGCAGGATTCGAACCTGCGACCGTAGCAGCAGCGCTGTTCCGAATTGAAGCGGCTAGGACCGCTCGGCCACAGCGGCCGGCTAAGCGGAAATTGGCCATCATCTTTAGCCGAACAGAAGTCCCCGTTTCCCTGCGAGCAGAAACTGGTCAACACCTTTAGCTGAATAAAATCCCTTTTCTTCTTGCGAGCGGAAGTGGGCCATCTTTACTCAAACAAAAATCACCATTTCCCAGCAACCGGAAACTGGCCATCACCTTTAGCCGAACAAAGATACCCATTTCCATGCGAGTGGAAACTCGCTGAGGTGGCTACAAAGTGATGGACAAAATGGTATGTCACAAGTCTTTCTGCATTTGCTTATGAGCGTCCATCAAAAATCTATCCTGTAGACAACACCTTCGTTAACAAACAGTCTTGTAGTGCTGATAACCCAATGTGACAAGTCGTTTCTGTAGAGGAGACCAGTGATAGTTGGCATAGGTTTTGGTTTTTGATTTTATATTATTTTACGCAATATTTTGAGAGGTTTAATGACTGCAGGGGATAGCTTAATTTTTTAACTACAAAATCATGTACGACCCATCAATTAAAAATATGTTTTAGGTAACCTAAAATACACTTTTCCTCTAAGCTTGTAACTCTATCAACCAATCGTGGCTGCGGGGTTAGTTGGCATACCCCAGGGGTAATTTAGTATGGATTAGGCTACTTAGGCAGAACCTGGCAATTTCCGAGGAAAAACAATTCGTTTTATCAAAAGATAGGGTAACTTCCTTTTCAAAGAATAAATTATTCAAAAAATAAATTCGTCGTAAATAAATAGCACTTGAACAAAAATAAACTATTTTAACTGTATAAACAACATTATGAACTTAAATGTATAAAAAGACCATGAAACCTTCAAGAAAAATAAATTCTCTTTATTGTTATAGCTACCTATAGTTATTCAAATAGAATTAGCTCCGTGTTTTAAATTAAACACGAATGTAAGAGTTGGGCGCTGGTTTATTTGAACATGTGGGTTGAATTTCCGCACAATTTTACTTTGGTCATATGTAACTGAATAATCCTCCTCTGTCCACTTCCAGTTTTTACCCTACTGGCAATAGTGGACACACGAATCTCTTTGACATCTGTTTCAAAAGTCTTGCCAGGGTGCTGACGGGCATGGTCTTCAGGGTAATCAAGAGGTCCTTGAGATTATGAGGAATCCATTGTTGGCGTTGGTCGATGTGACCTGTTGGCATCTTTTCGCTGTTTTCCAGGGTTCATGAAAACTGTGGGATGAGAACCCTCACCATTATCCTGACAGGAGGCTGACGATGAAAGCTCATCCCCATCTAGAAGTCCGTCAGCCTCTGAACTATCGTTATCTGTCGTCTCTCTTGGCATGACTAAAATTCGTAGAAGAAAAATCCAAAATCGACGTTTGCAGGGAGGTTTCTTCTTCTTCGACTTGTCAGTCTTAGCCACGTTGCTCTTCTCCACTGTAAATGGCTTTTTCTTCTCACTGGCCCATTCAGCCACGATTCTATCTTTGGTGGGAGTATCTGTTACAGTAGCAGTAAACTTTATTTTTGGGCGATGGCTGTAGTGCTGTCGTGACGCAGCTGTTGGGAAAGGGCGAATTTCTTCTGAGGTGATGTGCAGTTATTTATTTTTTGCATATATTGTTTCTTTTTTAATGAATGGTAAAGAGGGTTAGTTGCCATAGGTATGGGGCGAGTTGCCATAGGTACGCCAACTGACTCCATGCCTCTGCCAACTAGCTTCACAGGAATATCAAAAAGGAAATCGATAACACACAATGCCAAAGGTACGAAACAAAAGATTATGTTACATTCACGCAACAACAGTTAACCACTCATTCGAAAACCGCCGTAGGTAGCCCCTAAATTCGGACTACAGTTTCATCAACAGCCGTGACGAGGTGGATACACCAGTTCCCATCAGATCTCCGAAGATAAGCACTGTAGGGCGTGGCCAGTATTTGGACGAATGGCCGTCAAGGTACATCACGCGCTGCTGACGTTTCCTCCTTTGTCTTTAAGGTAGAGAGAACAGGACGGGTGGTGGTGTGGAATCCCTAATCACAAGTCTTTGCGCCAGATGTCCAGATTAAATTCCAAGCCTTCCTGCAGTCTCATGAAGTGAGTGCAGGTAACATTGTTGATGGTGATCTGTCCATTAGACGAGTACTTTAAGCTCGGCAGTCCCCTTAGTGGTCTTCGAGAGGAGTAGGCTATGTGCTGGCTCCGGGTTTCACTCTCTCCCCTCTCTCATCATGTCCAACACGAGCATAACACAAGCTACACACACACACACACACACATACACACACACTTACAGACACACACACACATCACAGTCATCTAAACTTAACAGATATACTTAAGTACACAGCTTTCATGCTTCACGCAGGAAAGGTACCTACGGGCGCGAAGAGTAGGGGGCCAGCCGTTTGGCCGAGCGGTTCTAGGCGCTTCAGTCCGGACCCGCGGTGCTGCTACGGTCGCAGGTTCGAATCCTGCCTCGGGCATGGGTGTGTGTGATGTCCTTAAGTTAGGTTTAAGTAGTTCTAAGTCTAGGGAACTGATGACCTCAGATGTTAAGTCCCATAGTGCTTAGAGCCATTTGAACCATTTGAAAGCTAGGGTAACCTTTCCTATTAGAGAACGAATCTGCCCTTCGGGGTCTCCCAGCCATTCATGCCGTACGACTCCTTTCTCAGAACAAAAAGAAAAAAAAAAAAAAAAAGAAAAAAAACATTTACGATGAAAAAATGTACTCACTAGTCATAAAAACGATGAAACAAAGGTTCTTCCTTCGTGGCGCTTCCAATCAGACTGAAGTTACGGCGGATACTGCACCTGTACATGCGCTCCCCGTTAATTCGAAAAAAAAATGGCTCTGAGCACTACGGGACTTAACATCTGAGGTCATCAGTCCCCTAGAACTTAGAACTACTTAAACCTTACTAACGTAAGGACATCACACACATCCATGCCCGAGGCAGGATTCGAAACTGCGGCCGTAGCGGTCGAGCGGTGCCAGACTGAAGCGCCTAGAACCGCTCGGCCACCCCGGCCGGCCCCGTTAATTCGATGACGGCTCTCTAGTTCCTCGATAACAGGAAATAGAAACTATGTACCAACTAGCTCCTTATGTAAACTACCCCTGATCTCCACTATGAGATTCTATTATACAGGGTGCGGCAGTGTTCCTAGTAGGATATTAAAAACACACCATCAAGCAGTAACTGTAATTTATTTATTACCTCTTATGTCAATTTATTGCTAAAGGTATGCCATTTACTAATGTGTAAGTCATTGTCCATTGCGTGGATTACTTTTTGAATATGACTCCTGTCAAATGATGCCACCTCTGCGCAACACATTCATCTAGGCGGCCTTGGAAGCTTTCCATAACTAGGCGTAACGTATTCCATGGGGCATTGGCGACGGCAGTTCCGATGCGATCCTTCAACTCAGGAATGGTGGCCAGAATTTGCATGGATTTCTTGCGACAGACATTTCCCGGTAGAATAACTTCCCGTGTTGGTCAAATTTCCTGGCCGCCTCGCTCACTTACCCTTTCATGTGCAGACTTTTTCCTTTGGGGCTACCTGAAGCAAGAAGTGTTCCGAACACGTTGTGCCACCATTGCTGAGTTGAAGGATCGCATCAGAACTGCCGTCGGCAATGTCCCAGGCAATACGTTACGCCCAGTAATAGAAAGCTTCCAACACCGCCTAGATGAATGTGTTATGCAGAGGGGGGCATAATTTGACGGGAGTCATATTCAAAAAGTAATCCAAGCAGTGGACAATGACTTACACATAAGTAAATGCCATAGCTTTAACTATTAATTGACATAAGAGGTAATAAATAAATTACAGTTACTGCCTGATGGTGTGTTTTTAATATCCTACTGTGAACGATGCCGCACCCTCTACTTCGCCGAGTCACGCCTTAACGTTATTTTCGTTTCTGCTGCGTATTTACCGTTCAGAATAAGGTACGGGATTCTATTAGTCAAACATTCATCGAGACAGTGGAACATTGTAAAATGCGATTAGGAAGCCCACAGCGACGGAATCAGTCTGTTCACCTGCTTCTATTGTTTGCAAGATGTCGTATACGAATAAAGCAACCTGAGTTTCACACGAGTGGTTTGTCCTCAAGCCATATAGATCCTTCAAAGAAGCTGCACTGTCGGGCGGGGGTTTGAAACGTATTGCACTCGAATCCAAGTCCAATGACTCAATATTGTAGACTAGGCACTGGTTGCTTCAATAAAATTTTTCCCTAGTTCCAAACAAGAATGTATTAGTATTGGTACGAAGGCTACTATACACTACTGGCCATTAAAATTGCTACACCAAGAAGAAATGCAGATGATAAACGGATATTCATTGGACAAATATATTATACTAGAACTGACATGTGATTAGATTTTCACGCAATTTGGGTGCATAGATTCTGAAAAATCAGTACCCAGAACAACCACCTCTGGCCGCAATAACGGCCTTGATACGCCTGGGCATTGAGTCAAACAGAGCTTGGATGGCGTATACAGGTACAGCTGCCCATGCAGCTTCAACACGATACCACAGTTAATCAAGAGTAGTGTCTGGCGTATTGTGATGTGATGAGCCAGTTGCTCAGCCACCATTGACCAGACGTTTTCAGTCGGTGAGAGATCTGGAGAATGTGCTGGCCAGGGCAGCAGCCGAACATTTTCTGTATCCAGAAAGGCCCGTACAGGACCTACAACATGCGGTCGTGCATTATCCTGCTGAAATGTAGGGTTTCGCAGGGATCCAATGAAGGGTAGAACAACGGGTCGTAACACATCGGAAATGGAACGTCCAGTGTTCAAAGTGCCGTCAATGCGCACAAGAGGTGACCGAGACGCGTAATCAATGGCACCCCATACCATCACGCCGGGTGATACGCCAGTATGGCGATGACGAATACACGCTTCCAATGTGCATTCACCGCGATGTCGCCAAACGCGGATGCGACCATCATGATGCTGTAAACAGAACCTGGATTCATCCGAAAAAATGACGTTTTTCCATTCGTGCACCCAGGTTCGTCGTTGAGTACACCATCGACAGGCGCTCCTGTCTGTGATGCAGCGTCAAGGGTAACCGTAGCCACGGTCTCCGAGCTTATAGTCCATGCTGCTGCGAACGTCGTCGAACTGTTCGTGTAGATGGTTGTTGTCTTGCAAACATCTCCATCTGTTGACTCAGGGATCGAGACCTGGCTGCACGATCCGTTACAGCTATGCGGATAAGATGCCTGTCATCTCGACTGCTAGTGATACGAGGCCGTTGGGATCCAGCACAGCGTTTCGTATTACCCTCCTGAACCCACCGATTCCATATTCTGCTACCAGTCATTGGATCTCGACCAACGCGAGCAGCAATGTCGCGATACGATAAACCGCAATCACGATAGGCTGCAATCCGACCTTTATCAAAGTCGGAAACGTGATGGTACGCATTTCTTCTCCTTACACGAGGCATCACAACAACGTTTCACCAGGCAACGCCGGTCAACTGCTGTTTGTGTATGAGAAATTGGTTGGAAACTTTCCTCGTGTCTCCACGTTGTAGGTGTCGCCACCGGCGCCAACCTTGTGTAAATTCTCTGAAAAGGTAATCATTTACATATCACAGCATGTTCTTCCTGTCGATTAAATTTCGCGCCTGTAGCACGTCATCTTCGTGGTGTAGCAATTTTAATGGCCAGTAGTGTACATTGCACAGTAGAGATCAAGTTTTAGTTCTCACCTCTAAAGGATCGTACTGCGACCATAGAAGTCACTGATAGTAGTAGTCTTTCCATACGTTTTCGTCGTTCGTGCGTCACATTTTTCCCAATGCTGGATGACTTGGCTGATATCTTTTGTACAAGTCTGCCTCTTAGCTGTTCAGGAAAAGATCCACTTCGAAAATTACTTCGTTGTCATTCTGGAAATGCCTACCACTAAATGGTTTCTTTCATCTGAGGAAAGAAGAAGTTCCTGGGTGCGTTCCTTAAACCTCTGGAAGAATTTACAGCCTACTGAAATAAAACCTTCTGAAGCCAAATCCTGTCAAAACTCAGAACTGTTTATTCAGCCTCAAGAAGAAACAAGCTGTTAAGACTCTTCAGATCGTCTGGGAAAGAACTGCTCTTGAATGGTCAGACTCTGAATTGCCTGGACGTGACTCTGGACTGTACACTTACATATAAGAAATACTGCATAAACATGAAACAGAAAGTGCCTGCGAGAAACAACGTAGTGCAGCGATTGACAGATACCAAATGGACAGCTCACCCATGCACAGTGAGAAACAGTGCGCTAGCGCTGTTACTCCAGTGCTGACTCTGCATGTTTGGCATCATGGTGCAAGTCCAGGTGTAATAGAAACGTAAATGTGGCGCCTAATGAGATCTCTCGCACTATGCAAGGGTACGACTACGGAAGCCCACACTTTATGTGGCTGTCAGCCAGCACATCCTCAGCTGAAATCAGGAAGAGCTTCTTGGCAAAAAACTGAAGCTGGTACAGGAGCACCACAGCAAGCAAGGATCTCAGAGTGGCGGGAGAAATGCCAACATTTGGAAAAATGGATGGTTCTGAAGGACGATCTCCCTCCTGGTCATTCAGAGAAGTAGACCACATGGAAGGCTCTCAACAGACTACGCTCCAATACCGCGAGATGCAAGAGCAGTCTTCAGAAGTGTGCCTTGCTGTAGAGTCGGTTTTTTACGAGTGTGATGCTGTGCGGACTAATAAACATCTGCTGTAGCGTTCTTCATTTCTAGCGAGATGCACCATGACAGAACCGAAAGAAGGCGGTAGTGAATGCACTCAGTGTGGTCAGTTACTAGTAACCAACATACTAACTGATCTCAGCGATCGATTTCCTTTTGTTGATTACATACTTTGTACTTCTGTCACGCCAATACATAAAAATGTCAGTAGAACGTGAAGGGTGGCGGGAAGGTGGGGAAAGAAATAGCATTTTGATTGTGCACTCTACGGAATGAACTGAGTCACAGTTGTGGGACAAAAACACCCTCTTGGAGAAGCTTTCGAAGCCGGCCGCTGTAGTCGGCCGGTTCAAAGCGCTTCAGTGCGGAACCGCGCTGCTGCTACGGTCGCAGGTTCGAATCCTGCCTCGGGCATGTATGTGTGTGATGTTCTTAGGTTAGTTAGGTTTAAGTAGTTCTAAGTCTAGGGGACTGATGAGCTCAGATGTTAAGTCCCACAGTGCTTAGAGCCATTTGAACCACTTTTGGAGAAGTTTTCGCCGCTCTTCAACTAGAAGGGCTTCCGTAACCGCTTCAGGAGGTTTTGGTAGTGTGCTGCAGTGACGGTTTGCCGTGTACTAGCACGCTGTGTTACCATCACTCGGTGGCAGTCCAAAAAAACTACGACGTTGTCCAATGGTGTTTGGGTCTTCACTGTCTTCGGCGGTTGTTGAATCCGTATGTTTCCACTGGTTGTTTTGCTCCTTTGTTTCGGTGTCATGGTGATTAGGTGACTAAAGAAGACACCTGGATTGGCCTGACAGATCTGCAACACTGCTGCTGTTGTCTCGGTTTGGCGGACTTTCTGAATGGTGAAATGTGTAATGGCAGTGACACACCAAAATCACAATAGTAATCCGTTGTAGTTGCTAGATATTTTATTACAGTCAAAAGCATTATAAAATCACAATCGAAATAATACAGGAGACTGCCTTACAAGGCCAGATGACTTGGACAAATAACAAATAAATTTCTTTAACCGGAACAAGACCCATAAAACTTGAAATTTGAATATGACTAGGTAAATATACTCAGGTAGAGCTTTACTTATATGCAAAGGACTAAAACAATTAAGAAGGTGCTTTAATTTTGACCAAACCAATCTATAAATTTACTTCATCATTTGATTAATCAACAATATTCTTAGAATGATTACAACTAGAACATGACCATGTGACAATACCCCTAAAATGAGGCTGCTTCAATATTGCGTGTGACTTAGCGATAGACGCGAGCAGACCAAGGATTCAAATCAATACGAGAGATCCACGAGACGGGAAATGACATAGAAATGTACTCAACTTAGCACTGCAGTTGAACTTCAGATGGTATAATTCTCCACCGGAAAGATGGAATCACACAACAGTGACAACATAACCCAAGGTGTAAAGGAGAGGACAGGGCCTTAAATATCTCTCTCTGCCATCCTGGTGCTCTGCTCCCAGTGTGCTCGCGTTGACCGCTGTCAATTATCTGTAACACAACACACATCAACGGAAGACAATATTCTGAGACATAAACTATACAATCTTACCTAGAGAACAGGTGATCAATACAACTGAATAGAAACAAATTAGCCTCCGTGAGTTACTTGGCCAGTGCCAGCCCTTAAACTCTGATTAATAATTCCGCTGAAAATCATGCCCTAAAGTTAAGATGACAAGAATTATTTCGGCGCACATTTACACGCCAAACTACCAAATGAAGTACAAGGTAGAATAGAGGACGTATCTCGGCGTGTCTTGAAACGCCAGAGCCGGACTTACTCAGTACTCGTTGCACTCCTAGCTACGTCTTTAACCACATTTCATGTCGGTTGCTTGGGCATCGCCACACTTCCTCAACTGCCATCAAGATAGTTATTCACGACACCGAGGTAAGTGATGAACAACTAAAACAAATCCAAAGGATTTTTAGTACACTGGCATATTCAATTAAGCCGCACGCAACCCTCCGAAGCAACTCGACGACTTCAGTTCAATCGGCCGGCGTAGCTTGTAACAGACTCGAAGGAGCTTGTCCTTCCGACCTCTAGGAAAACCAAATCACCATGGCGGTGGACCTGCCCTCACGACTCAACACGCCGTAGCCGCTGGCCCCGCTCCTTCGTTGTCCGATTCGTCCTCTTGCCGTCCTCCCTACGTACACCGTCCCACGCGACTCTCGCTCACCGCCGATCCCGACACACCTCTCCAGCAGAGCGCACGCGCTGCCGCTAAACCCGCGCCGCCAAAGATGAGCAGAGGACAAATAAGCATCGAAGTCGACTCAGAGATCAAAATGACGATCGATGGAAACTGGCGCCAGAAACGCACCAGCTCAAATGGGTGTTCACAGAGCGCCAAGCCCCCTAGTTATCTTGTGAGCCTTGATTCTTCAGAGAGACAGCGTTTGCCACGTGATTCTCCGTCATTCAGACTTATTTGACCACACTGGAAGCTTCTGCACCACCAAACCACTGTGTCATGTGATGGAGCATTAACCGGCCACTGTGGCCGAGCGGTTCTAGGCGCTTCAGTCCGAAACCTCGCTGCTACTACGATCGCAGGTTCGAATCCTGCCTCGGGCATGGTCTGTGTGATGTCCTCAGGTTAGTTAGGTTTAAGTAGTTTCTAAGTCTAGGGGACTGATGACCTCAGATGTTAAGTCCCATAGTCCTTAGAGCCATTTGAACCATTCGATGGAGCATTGCAGTACACTCAACCAACTAAGCATGGGTTGTTCCAGGCGTTGTTCACCTTAAAACGCGAGAAAAGAGTTACTGCATAATAATTCTCTTTATCAATGGACTGTACAATTTTGTTATGTCTCGTCTAGCGGCGTGCTACGGTACTGTGGCGCGGGGATTTCAATGTGTACCAGAATTACCGGCATGTTCTGGCAAACAAACGGAAAACTAATCACGTTGGCCGGCCGGAGTGGCCGTGCGGTTCTAGGCGCTACAGTCTGGAACCGAGCCTGCTTAGGGCATGGATGTGTGTGATGTCCTTAGGTTAGTTAGGTTTAATTAGTTCTAAGTTCTAGGCGACTGATGACCTCAGAAGTTAACTCGCATAGTGCTCAGAGCCATTTGAAACATTTGAACTAATCACGTTATTTCATGTTTTCCAGGAGATAATTAAAACTTTACGACTACCCCTTAGACGTATAGTATTATTCCTGAAAATTGCAACTCCCAGAGGCAATAGTGTGAATCACTCCGAAATCGGGGGATGTGTAGAACAATTGAGTCATAATAAGTGATTAAGATTGGAGAGAGATGGCATGCACATAGGCTAAGCAACGCCCCTTTTCTTGTGTTCACACGCGTCAGTGTTAGCCACATCTAGTTAGTGCAAAGCTATCATATAAATTGGAAACGTGCAAGCAAGTGTGCGATGGTTCATCGATGTCAAAGGTTCCAGAATCAACATGTGAGTAAGGTCGAATGTGGCAGTATGATTGGTCTGTGGGAAACGAGTTTGCCATATCGTGACACTGAGGCTGATGCAATGGACATGCTATGACATTGATGATGTCTGAGGAACCTGTGGATACAAGAGGTTCATACACAGTAACAAATGGCTACTGGACTACAAAATGTGATTACAAGACAGGATGATCTCCACCTTGTCCTATGATTTTAATCAGTGGAACAGCTCTGTTAAAAGTTTTGGTTCGATGCCAGATGGCATCTGCCGAGAACTGGACTAGTGGCATGCAAATCTTTGTGTTGGCTTTCACTGACTAGAGACCACCATCGTCTAAGAGTCTAATGGGCATGTAAAGACCGTCATTTGTGCTGAGTGGCAAAATGTATTGTTGTTGGAAGTGTCTCGCTTCAACTTGTCCTACAGTGACGGCTGTGTGTGTGTTACATGCTACCATTGTGAACGCAGTGGGGCAGACTGCATTATTGAGCAGCACAGCGGACAAACGTCAAGAGTGTTGATTTTGGGGCTCCATTAGCTGCAAGATGCAATCTTGCTTCCTATGTCTTGAAGGACATCTAAACAGCAACCACTACATCAGGAAAGTTATAGAGTCTGAGGCACTGCTTCTCCGAAGAACGATGTGTACGACTGCTTTCCTGGCCTGCAAATACACCTGACAAGTGGTCCTTCATACCTGTCTGACATAGGGTCAGCAACTTGTTCATTCTGGTCCTCCTGCAATCACTGTCAGTGTTTTATAGACGCACCTAGAAACCACAACACCTAGAGGCTATGATTGCAGAAAGTGGCAGCTCTACACTGTACTGGATTTTATCATTCAAAGTGCATGAGCAGGTCTGTATTTATTTATTTATTTATTTATTTTATTGTTCCGTGGGACCAAATTAAGGAGAAGTCTCCATGTTCATGGAACGAGTCAATACGTGAAATTATAACACGATAGTAGAAACAGATAAAATGAAATATAAGAAAACTATTCAGGCGACAAGTCGTAAGTTTAAATAAAGAAAATCAAGAATGTAACACTGGAATTTGCTTAATTTTTCAGCTCTTCCAGGAGCTCCTCGACAGAATAGAAGGAGTGAGCCATGAGTAAACTCTTCAGTTTAGACTTAAAAGTGTTTGGACTACTGCTGAGATTTTTGAGTTCTTGTGGTAGCTTATTGAAAATGGAGGCAACGGAATACTGCACTCCTTTCTGCACAAGAGTCAAGGAAGTGCATTCCACATGCAGACTTGATTTCTTCCTAGTATTAACTGAGTGAAAGCTTCTAACTCTTGGGAATAAGCTAATATTGCTAACAACACACGACATTAAAGAAAATATATACTGTGAGTGCAATGTCAGAATTCCCAGACTATTGAGGAGGGGTCGACAAGAGGTTCTCGAACTTACACCACATATAGCTCGAACAGCCAGTTTTTGAGCCAAAAATACCCTTTTTGAATCAGAAGAATTACCCCAAAAAATAATACCATACGCCATAAGCGAATGAAAATATGCGAAGTAGACTACATTTCATGTTGAACTGTCACTTGTTTCAGATACTGTTCTATTGGTAAATAAAGCAGCATTTAGTTTCTGAACAAGATCCTGAACATGGGCTTTCCACAACAGCTTACTACCTATCCGAACACCTAGGAACTTGAACTGTTCCGTCTCGCGTATAATACGCCCATTCTGTCTGATCAAAATATCGGTTCTTGTTGAATTGTGAGTTAGAAACTGTAAAAACTCAGTCTTACTGTGATTTAGCATCAAATTATTGTCCACAAGCCACGAACTTATTTCATGAATTACATTATTTGATACTGTTTCAATATTACACACAGGATCCTTCACTATCAAGCTGGTGTCATCAGCAAACAGAAATATTTTTGAATCATCTGTAATACTAGAAGGCATATCATTTATATGAATAAGAAACAGCAGTGGCCCCAGCACCGACCCTTGGGGAACGCCCCACTTAACAGTGGTCCATTGGGACTGAACGTCACTACCACTCTCAATATTGCGGAGAATTACCTTCTGCTTTCTGTTCTTAAAGTAAGAGGCGAACCAATTGTAAGCTACTCCCCTTACTCCATAATGGTCCAACTTCTGCAGTAATATTTTGTGGTCAGCACAGTCAAAAGCCTTCGTTAAATCAAAGAAAACACCTAGCGTTCGCAACTTTTTATTTAATCCGTCCGAAACCTCACAGAGAAAAGAGAATACAGCATTTTCAGTTGTTAAACCATTTCTAATACCAAACTGTACATTTGACAGCAAATTATGTGAATTTAAATGCTCCAGTGACCTTGCATATACAACCTTCTCGATAACTTTAGCAAACACCGATGGCATAGAAATAGGTCTAAAATTGTCAACATTATCCCTGTCTCCCTTTTTATAAAGTGGCTTCACTACCGAGTACTTTAATCGCTCTGTAAATGATGTAACCATTCGCGTACTGTCAAGTTCCTAACCTGTAGAATAAATTTCATTGTAATCACGTGTCTCCCTGGTGTTGCAATTTTCACAAACAGTGGTCTCGATGTAGAGAGAAACTGCCCTTCCCAATCAAAGCCATTTAAGGTTTCAAAGATGCGCAGTGACATGGTGGACACATGGTCCCCGGACCAGAAGCGATCGTCTGACGTCACAGCCGCGCCTCCAACGACGTGGCTGGAAAGAGACGAGGGCAGAAAGCAGGCATCTGCGGCGGGCCACAAAGGCGCTTTGTCCTGAGAGCGGTAATGGCGCATCCCGTTAAGGCCGGGGGATATCGCCTGCGTTAATTACAGCCCCGGGCCCGCCATTGTTGTTCGAGAAAGTCCCGAGCATGCGCGTGGGGACATTACGTGCCCTTGTTGCCCTTCCGGCGAAGGGACACGCCCTTCTAAAGAGCAGTGATTTGTCGTCGGCGGCCGATGTAAGATAAACTCCGCGAATGTGTGTGCACTCAGCGCGCCGGAGTTTTGCATAAGACGTCGCCTCCTCCTACCCGACAGCGAGCGAGTTAGCACACTGGGGTGGGGTGCTTGCTCCCTAACACGAAAACTGCTAGGGCACGAGTCGCGACTGGCCCTCTTACAGACCTCTCGCCAATATTTTATGACTGGCGTGTTTTCCGACCATCTTCACCACGGAACCTCCTTTTCACCTCCCTCCACACATTAATTACGACAATTAACTGATTTAATAGTCTTTACCTCCCATCATCGATTTCCTAAAAGCATTTCCAAACATGTTTTGTATTGCTGCTTACCGTCTCCGGAACACATTACCTCACTCTAGTTCATTTTTATATTCACTGTACAGTGTTGGGACAAAAATACGGAAACACCACGAGAAATGCATGATTGAACATAAACACAGATACTAGCCCCATCTGGCTAAGAACAACACCCACGCAAGGCACTCGATACATTGAAACTGTCATTCGTTGTCAGAACAGTGTTCTTTGTAATCGTTGATTGCATTATGTAGGAGCTAAGTGAATTGAAATGTGGGCAAATTCTTGGTGCTCCTTTGGTGGATGCTTTCGTAACGAAGGGAACGGAACTCTTTGGCGTTTCAAGAGGTGCTGTATTGAAGAATATTTACCTGAGCCTTGGCGGCTTTCTCGCGACGTATCAATATCACTATTCTTACGATCTTTGACTAACATGTTGCTGTTAATTAAAACTTCCAGGCTAAGAGGTCGTTGTCAAACAGTAGAAAATCTTCCTCCTGACGTTTTGTTCCCAACTGTCGACGACGTCTTCTGAGGTGAGTCAACGACTGGCTTCTGGGCCCTTGACGTCCCGTTTATGGTATATACACTACTGGCCATTAAAATTGCTACACCACGAAGATGACGTGCTACAGGCGCGAAATTTAACCGAAAGGAAGAAGATGTTGTGAAATGCAAATGATTAGCTTTTCAGAGCATTCACACAAGGTTGGCGCCGGTGGCGACACCTACAACGTGCTGACATGAAGAAAGTTTGCAACCGGTTTCTCATACACAAACAGCAGTTGACCGGCGTTGCCTGGTGAAACGTTGTTGTGATGCCTCGTGTTAGGAGGAGAAATGTGTACCATCACGTATCCGACTTTGATAAATGTCGGATTGTAGCCTATCGCGATTGCGGTTTATCGTATCGCGACATTGCTGCTCGCGTTTGTCGAGATCCAATGACTGTTAGTGGATTCAGGAGGGTAATACGGAACGCCGTGCTGGATCCCAATGGCCTCGTATCATTAGCAGTCGAGATGACAGGCATCTTATCCGCGTGGCTGTAACGGATCGTGCAGCCACGTCTCGATCCCTGTGTCAAGAGATGGGGACGTTTGCAAGACAACAACCATCTGCACGAACAGTTCGACGACGTTTGCAGCAGCATGGACTATCAGCTCGTAGACCGTGGCTGCGGTTACCCTTGACGCTGCATCACAGACAGGAGCGCCTGCGATAGTGTACTCAACGACGAACCTGGGTGCACGAATGGCGGAACGTCATTTTTCGGATGAATACAGTTTCTGTTTACAGCATCATGATGGTCGCATCACTGTTTGGCGACATCGCGGTGAACGCACATTGGAAGCGTGTATTCGTCATCGCCATACTGGCGTATCACCCGGCGTGGTGGTATGGGGTGCCATTGGTTACACGTCTCGGTCATCTCTTGTTCGCATTGACGGCACTTTGAACAGTGGACGTTACATTTCAGATGTGTTACGACCCGTGGCTCTACCCTTCATTCGATCCCTGCGAAATCCTACATTTCAGCAGGATAATGGACGACCGCATGTTGTAGGTCCTGTACGGGCCTTTCTGGATACAGGAAATGTTCGACTGCTGCCCTGGCCAGCACATTCTCCAGATCTCTCACCAATTGAAAACGTCTGGTCAGTGGTGGCCTAGCAACTGGCTCGTCACAATACGCCAGTCACTACTCTTGATGGACTGTGGTATCGTGTTGAAGCTGCATGGGCAGCTGTCCCTGTACACGCCATCCAAGCTCTGTTTGACTCAGTGCCCAGGCATATCACGGCCTTTATTACGGCCAGAGGCGGTTGTTCTGGGTACTGATTTCTCAGGATCTATGCAACCAAACTGGGTGAAAATGTAATCACATGTCAGTTCTAGTATAATATATTTGTCCAATGAATACCCGTTTATCATCTGCATTTCTTCTTGGTGTAGGAATTTTAATGGCCAGTAGTTTATAGTGCACAGAGGGTGCCACCACTCGTCACTTGCTGCCGACAGTAAAACTGTCTCTGACTAATCTCATTACTCTCGATCACAGGTAATCGATTGTCACATCGTTGGTACAAAGTCGACCGCCACATCTTATCTAACTTTAAGCCTTCTTCTTCTTTTCTGTTAATTTTTTTTTTTTGCGTTTAAAAATTTCTATGGCTTCTCTGTACATACGTGCATACTAATGCGATGCCTTATCTAGCACGCTTGTCTCACTAAATTTCATTTCATGATCACAGTGTTCAGAAACATGCTCCTCTGCAGCCGATTTGTCGGTGTTTCCTAGACGACAGTCCCTTTTGTGTTCGGTTTGGCTGGTGTTAACACTTCGTTTCGTGGTTCCAGTATAAACTTTACCACAACTGCACGGAATTTTATACACCCCAGGGGTTGTAAAAGGGTGTCGTGCGTCTTTCGTCGACCTTAAACATTCACTGATCTTTTTGGTGGGTCTAAAGATTGTTTCGACTGCAAATTTGGCCACAACTTTTCCAATACGGTCCGTAATATTATGGATAAAAGGAAAAAAACTTTCCCAGCCGACCGTTGTTGTTGTTGTATGTTTTCGGACACTTTTCTTCTGGGATGGAATGCTCGATCTATCTTATCAGCGTATTAATTTTTCTTAAAAGCTATTCGCAAATGATTTACTTCCTCCTGGAAATGAACTGGCTCACAGATTTTATTAGCCCTGCCCACCAACGTTTTAATAACACTTCTGTCTGGGATGATGGTTCAAATCCTTATGGAGGTGACGATCGGTATGTGTTTTTTTCCTATATCTGCCCGTTTAATTACTGAAACACCCAAAAAATTAAGCTGTCCATTACTCTCTGTCTATAGTAAATTGTATCTTCGAATTAATAGTATTTAAATGCACCAAGCAATCAGTTCCTCTTGATCGTGATCCTGTATCACTAATGTGTCATCCACATACCGATACCACTCCAGAGGACTTTTATTGGCTGACTGCAGCGCCCGCTGTTCAAGAAATTGCATAAGAAGATTAGCAGTAGCTGGACGTAGGGCTCTCCATTGTCATCCCTTCAACTTATTCATAAAACTCGTTATTACACTGAAGATACGTCGGGATAGGTAAAGTCGAACCAAAGCTACTATATCAGTGGGAAACATGTCAGCTATCGTGCGGTAGCGTTCTCGCTTCCCACGCTTGGGTTCCCGGGTTCGATTCCCGGCGGGGTCAGGGATTTTCTCTGCCTCGTGATGGCTGGGTGTTGTGTGCTGTCCTTAGGTTAGTTAGGTTTAAGTAGTTCTAAGTTCTAGGGGACTGATGACCATAGATGTTAAGTCCCATAGTGCTCAGAGCCATTTGAACCATTTTTTGGCAGCTATGTAGGAAAGAGGTTCGTTTATCGGAACCATGGTGAACAGGGATACCACATCAAAACTGACAAGGATATCCCTTGGGCTGGCAGTAATCTCCTTCAATTTTTAATGTGATGATCAGTTTTTCCGATCTACGGTTGTAATAAGGGGGCGAAATGTCTAGCCAGATCTTCAGTGGTGGATCAATAGCACTCGTATTGGTCTTAGTGGGGAACTAGGCTCATGAACCTCAGGTAACCCATATCATCTACGACGGTAAACTTCCGTTTTTCAGAAATATTTTTTATTCTCTGTACCAATCGCTTAATGAAAAGGTCTTCCATTATTACAGAGGATAAAAATTCTACTGTTCGACCAAGGCCTCTTAGCCCGGAAGTTTTAATTAATGAAGACGCCGGCCGTGAAAGCCTACACATTATGATTATCATGTTGGCATCGGAGCGCATCGCCCTCTGGTCTGGCGGGTCTGGGCGTGGTGGCCGGTTTGCTCAGCAATGTTAGCTGAAGAAGGAAGCTGTAGCGAGCTCTCCGTGAGACCTCTTCGCCTTGGTGTTAGCTGTTGGTGGGCCACCAATATTGGGGTCACGTTACCTCGTGTGAGTTATTGAGTACCGACGTGGCTTGTGCTGCAGTTTATCAGAACGGGACCGAGCTGTCAGGGGAGTGTTCACTATCATTTTGGTCTGCCTTCCTTCTGTTGTTGCGTACGGACGTGCGGTTCTCAATGGTATTCGAAGGTCAATGAGATTCCAAGATTTTAGACTGATTCATTGGTTGATATAGTATTAAAATTTGATTTATGTGTTAACCTTCGGACGTGTCCTTTCGGACATATCCGAAAGAACAGCCACCATATCCATTCTGGCAATACTACACATGACCTTCTTCTTCTGTGCGGATGCACACATATTCCCCGAATTCTTAGGGGACTTGGTAAGAATGTCTTCCACGAGTAATGAATGTGTTGGGGTGGGACGCTACGAGTGTAGTGTGTGGACATACAGGGTGAGAATGTGCGTCTCTCGAGAAGCGCGTGCGAGATAGTCCCTCCAGTCACACTACCTTCTGCGCCCTCGGTAGCTCAGATGGATAGAGCGTCTGCCATGTAAGCAGGAGATCTCGGATTAGAGTCCCGGTTGGGGCACACCTTTTCACCTGTCCCCGTTAATATATGAGTATATCAACGCCCGTCAGCAGCTGAAGGTATTAAATTAATTCTAATTATGTACCCGTGGTGCTTGTGAACCTTTAGCCAGTGGAAAGCGCCATTTGGAAGGTTGGCAGTGTGCATCAGTGTTCGCTTTACCTGTTCTTTCCGCCTCCCATTAATCCTGATTTTTAAAGTAAAATATTGGTCACATGGTTTTCAGTTTGAGGCGCAGTGAAATGTTTTGTATTACCAGTTACCACAGATGTCCGAATGTGTGTCAGTTTTGCTATTTTACCTCAGATTTCAGAATGTGTATCAGTTTTGTTATTTTACTCGCCTATTTATAATTTGCTTTTATTCTCTCGTATTCCTCGAAGCTGTTGCTAAATGCCACGCTGTCTCAGAAATTATATAGTGCGTCAGTTATATTTAAGTGGTTCAGATAAATTTTAGTCTGTTCCAGGACGCATTTATTCTCTCCGAACTGCTATGAACTAATCAGTGTACTTGTAGTTGCTTTAATGGTTTGCTAAAAAGTCCGATGTTATTTTTTTGTTGCTAAAATTATTTTTAAAAAATAGTTGTAGCTGGTTCGTAAATCTTTTCGTTGTCATGGTTTCTGTTAAGATCTCAGATAAATTCTGCGGCCGGCAGGTGTGGCCGTGCGGTTCTAGGCGCTTCAGTCTGGAACCGCGTGACCGCTACGGTCGCAGGTTCGAATCCTGCCTTAGGCATGGATGTGTGTGATGTCCTTAGGTTAGTTAGGTTTAAATAGTTCTAAGTTCTAGGGAACTAATGACCTGAGAAGTTGAGTCCCATAATGCTCAGAGCCATTTGAACCAATTAATTCTGCCCTAAGAGTTATTTATTTGATGCACAGCTGTGTGTTGGAATTCTAATCAGAATTATTTGTACTGCAGGGAACTGCAGTTAATAATCTTTTGCACCTCTAGCTGGCACTTTGTACCCAGGGTTGGAACCCACTTACTCGCGGCTCGTCAGCTTGCTTAGCCGCGTGTTTACGTTATTTGGAGTGCGTACACTCTGCAGCTCTCGCCGCTGTCTTTCGCTCTGTTTTCTCCAACCGCAGCCGCAGTACTCAATGTTCCTATTCGAGTTAAGTTTATGTTTGTAATAATTCTGAATTTATATCCGTAAGCTTGTGGCCATCACCTTAAGCAAATTGTGATGTGCGTTGGGATACCAAAACATACTTTAATCTGTTGCAACTAAATTATTCTTGTCTTATCGCAAAATGTGTTATATCTTCAATTGATATGTGCTTCTGGGCTCAAAATTATCTTCCCTAGATATTGGTGTTACATTGTCTTTCTTTGTTTTAAGTATGGTTTTAATTTTTTTATCGGTCAAGTTTAAATCAGCTTTCATTCTCTCCATTTGGTAATTAAGGTACTTTTGATCCGTTCTGGTACTGTTGTTTAGATTTACGTCTGCCCTTATTGTGACTTTACCCTTAATTCCTGCTGTGTCAGGGCCTGTCTTGCCCTATGGAACATTAAGTCATCTTGGGTTAAAGTTAATATTAAATTTTCTGTGAATTATTTAAATAAGCATTTCATTTTATATGAGTCTCATTGCTTGAGATTTAGGGCTTGATTGAGTACTATGTAATTGAACTGTGTAAAATATATCTGTGTTCTACCAGTGAAAGAGCCGAGCTGTTCTAGATGCTTCAGTCCGGAAGGGCGCGACTGCTACGGTCGCAAGTTCGAGTCCTACCTCGGGCATGGATGTGTGTGATGTCCTTAGGTTAGTTAGGTTTAAGTAATTCAAAGTTCTAGGGGACTGATGACCTCAGATGTTAAGTCCCATAATGCTCAGAGCCATTTGAACCAGTGAATGAAGTGTGTAAAATCCCACTAGTCGGTTTTCCTACCTGGCTGAATTAAGAGGCCGTAATTATCACATTTCAATGCCACATACAGGGTAAGGAGAAAAACATCACCCACTAAGACATCCTGCGGATGAAAGTGTGTGTTGAGTGATTGTGACGGACAGTCACTGAAGAGGGTTGTGACGTAAAATAAGAGGACGTCAGCTACGAAAGTCACTACAGACCTGAATGTCGCACTCGCGAACCATGTCAGCAAGAAGAGAGCTGCAAAAGGAGGGAATTGCAGGGCAAAATGAAATTCCAAAATCACTTATAAGTAATGCATATGCCTGTAATAGGAAAATATGGTGCCGAAGGCGTAAATGCTCGACTATATATTTGGCCAGATGAGACTTATTCAGATTTTTTCCAACATTTGGCCGAATTTACTTTCAGTGGGGCTCCAGTGATGATGCAGGCAGCCATATCGTGGTATTCCATGGGTTCCAGTTGTCCTCTACAAGGTCTCATTTCTGCCAAGGATTATGTGACCACTTTGGCTGGTCAGTTCGAACCCGTTGTGTAATATTTGTTCTCCAGCGGTGGTGCTGTGTTCCAAGACGACAATGCCCATCTTCCCACAGTTCAGAGAATTCAGGACTGGTTATCTGAGCACTTGTATGAACTGTCGCATCTCCCCTGGCCACCAGTCACCAGACCTCAATATGTCTACTTGAAGAGACAGCTGAGTGAGCACTATCCACCTCCTTCATCGTTACCAGAACTGGCCAGTTTTCTAGGAAGAGTGATGTAAGATTTCCTTGGAAACCATGCGCGACATGTATGTATCTATCCATCGGATTTGGAATGCTAAAATGTTGTGTCTCTGTTGTTTTCATATTTTTATCCCTCTCCCGTATTTGAGAAGAAGCTGGTGCTTTCACTTTTGTTTACTTCATAGCCTTTCCCGATCAAAATCACCATATATATCCATTATTGCCAGTCAAACAATCAAGTAAGTGCTCACTACCTCTCCCAAATATGCTTCATTCTTTTTTGTTTCTCAGTACACTATGCCATTTTTTTCTTCTACCTTGTGCTCTACCATTTCTCTTGCTCTTCTTTTTCCTTTACTTTTCTCACATAGATTTCACTGGTTTCCTTACTGTGTGGAGCCACCTCTTTCAGCAACAGCTTTTTCTTGTTGAAACGCTATTACTAAAATCATTACTCTTTATTGCATGGCATACTCGTATGTCAAGCATTCTTTAGTCGCAACATATACGAAGATTGCTAAACTGCTATATATTTACACCTCAGAATAGCTCTCCAGTATAACATAATACAAGTAACAGCTACAAGATTATATTTCGGCCATTATATCGTTTACTAGCATTTTTCCCCATGGTGTCGCCTTTGCATGCATTCAACACTTACGTTGAACAGACGTCCTTTCCGTGTCCACCAACTGTCTGTCCACCCCATCCTCCCATCTCTAGCTGTCTCCCTCCTCCTGCCCACTCTCTCCATCTCTTCTTCTCTTCCTCCCCATCTCTTTGTCCATTTCCTCCACCCCATCTCTCTGATCATGTCTTCCTCCCCCGTTCCTCTTACCATATTATCCTCCCCTCTGTCTTTACAATTCTGCCACCCCCTCTTCCTTTTCCACTTGCCTGCTAGCTGTCTACATCTTCCACCTGTCTTATGCATCTCCCCCTCCTCCCACTTTCTGTCATTTCCTCCTCCCATTCAATCTGTCTGTCCCCTTCTGAATGCATCATCAGCATGCGTAGACTCTGCAGTACAGTTAAATAAAACAGACCGATACTACATAGCAGGAGCTTAAAAATCATTTATTTGCCCCTGCCTTGCAGGCCACCATGCAAAGCAGATTGATAAAGCAGGCATAAATTTTGGAAGGACCCTTGTAGACACAAGCAGCACATGTTGATACTCTTTATGTCATACTCTTTATGTCATTCTACATCACAGTCACAAGATGGTGATGAAGATTTGGCCCACTTGCTGAAAGTGTCTGCACATTTTCCATGGCCCATTCACATGCCATTCAGAGTAGTCCAAGTCGCCTGAAGTTAGCAACATCCTGGGGATTAGTCCTGGAAGCTGGGCAGTTTCAATCATTGTAGAGACCAGTTTTGTTGCCAGCACCGTTTCCATTCATCAATGATATCGAACTCAATTTCAGTCAGATTCCTGAGTTGTGTGTCATGACCTCAATCCTTTTCGCGCCGAGAGAGAATACATCATTCAGTATTGGAAGGTAAGCGATATAAGCCATCTTCTGTAATCACATAGTAGCGTACTCTTCGGTGGAATGTAAGTCAAGATAAGTAACTAATACATGATAGTGAATTACATGATAGTGAATAGTACTGACTCACCAACTATATGCCTATATTCGTTATGCAGCACATCTTTCATTTTAATCTATAGACTACTAAGCCATACAGACGCATAGTACTTTCCCGTTGAGTACCCCAATACGAGTGTCAGGATATCTGCTGACGATCGTCGACTAGTACGAAGAACGTTATTTCTACTTTTGAACTTAGCAGACGTTCATGTCAAGTGCTCCTTTAAAGGAAGGGTCCTGTTTCATGTAATCTCAAGACATTTTTATGCGGATTGCGAAGAAGTTTGTCTCCATCAAACATCAATGGATCGTATTTAAGAAAAATCTGCAGCACTTTGCTGAATATGATACGCAATTAACCATTTTCGCCTGGCCGTAATATTACAGCTGTTGTTCTACTATAGCTCCGCAGTCTTTTTAACCTGTGATGATATGATGTGCATTCACTGAGATATTTTACTTGATCACATGGTGTTCAAAGTACCTAACTGTGTTTTTTATATATCTGTACGTAGCTTTGTATTGGATTTTGTCAAGTTTGAAGATGGCAGCTTTATGCCTAAACCGATAATGAGAATATTTTATATACACTGAAGAGCCAAATATCGTGTACGGCCCCCACGAGCACGCAGAAGTGCTGCAACACGACGTGGCATTGACTCGAATTGACACCATGAATCCTGCAGGGCTGTCCATAAATCCGCAAGAGTACGACGGGGTGGAGATCTCTTCTGAGTAGCACGTTGCAAGGCATCCCAGATATGCTCAATAATGTTCATCTCTGTGGAGTTTGATGGCCAGCGGAAGTGTTCAAACTCAGAAGAGTGTTCCTGGAACCACTCCGTAGCAATTATGGACGAGTGGGGTGTCACATTATCCTGCTGGAATTGCCCAAGTCAGTCGAAATGCACAATGGACATGAATGGATGTGCAGTTGATCAGACAGGATGCTAATATGTGTCACCTGTCAGACTAGTATCTGGACATATCAGGGGTCCCATATCACTCCCACTGCACACACCCCACACCATTATAGAGCCTCCACCAGCTTGCACAGGCCCATGCTGACATGCAGGGTCCATGGATTCATGTGGTTGTCTCCATACCCGTACACGTCCATCCGCTCTATACAATTTTAAACGAGACTCGTCCTACCAGGCAACATGTTGCCAGTCATCAACAATCCACTGTCGATGTTGACAGTCCCAGGCGAGGCGTAAAGCTTTGTGTCGTGCAGTCATCAAGGGGACACGAGTGGATATTCGGCTCTGAAAGCCAAAGTCGATTATGTTTTGTTGAGTGGTTGGCACGTTGGCAATTGTTGATGGCCCAGCACTGAAATCTGCAGCAATTTAGCAACTTGCGCAAGGGTTACACTTCTGTCATCACGATGAACGATTCTTTTCAGTTGTCGTTGGTCCCATTCTTGCAGCATCTTTCTCCGGCAGCAGCGATGTCAGAGATTTGATGTTTTACCGGATTCCCGATATTCACGGTTCACTCGTAAAATGGTAGTACGGGAAAATGCCCACTTCATGGGTACCACGAGGACGCTGTGTCCCATCACTCGTGCGTCGACTATGACATCACGTTCAAACTCATTTAAATCCCGATAACCTGCCATTGTAGCAGCAGTAACCCCATTGCAGGCCGTTGTGGCCGAACGGCTCTAGGCGCTTCAGTCCGGAACCACGCTGCTGCTACGGTCGCAGGTTCGAATCCTGCCCCGGGCATGGATGTATGTGATGTCGTTAGGTTGGTTAGGTTTAAGTAGTTCTAACAAGGGGAGGCCGCCAATTGTGAAATTCAGATTCGATTCATACTGCGCATAATAAAAGCTCATGGCCAGAGGAGTAATGTGGCAAAGCACCAAGATGCACATCTCAGCCGTTGTCGAGAAAATCGACAGTTAAAAGAAACCGTTGCGATGAAATACTCTCTACGATTAATAATTTTCCAGAGCGTCCTGGCGCACGCTCTCCAATTGTACCGCCTCCATTTTTCCGTTTGTTTAACAGGGTGTACCAAAGCTCTCCCGTCCGCACTGATTTCCGACGATGTTATAAGTTGCGCTAGGGACCGCATCTACCTTCTTTCGAAGTTAGCAGGCAACTACGCTGTTATGCGGCGGCTCGTTTCGGCCCATTCAACATCTGTCCTTCAAGTGTAACGAGCGAGTAACGGAGTTTATATTTCATACCTGCCACAGCAAATTTGTGTTCGTGGGGTCTCTATTCTAATTCGAGCGTTTGACTTACGCTATACGTATTCGTTTCGGAATATCGTTTCTACGTCTTCCGTTAACTATACGTGGTTAACATTATGAAGACAATTAATAACATTTGTGAAACACAACTTTGTTTGCGGAAAACATAATGATGTTCGAAGTCGCCAGTTTTTACACGACAAACGACTTTCAACAACTTATTATATGCATAATTGTTGCAACTGATTGTCGGGAATTATATATATATATATATATATATATATATATATATATATATATATATATATATATATGAATTACAAAAAACAAATACTAAAAAAAAAATGTTTTCATGGCGCGAGATTCGAACCGGCGACCTTCGTATTACGAGCCCGAGTGCTTACCGCTGCACCACAACGCGGTAGAAAATTATCGTAGAGAGTATTTCATCGCAACGGTTTCTTTTAACTGTCGATTTTCTCGACAACGGCTGAGAAGTGCATCTTGGTGCTTTGCCACATTACACCTCTGGCCACGAGCTTTTATTATGCGCAGTATGAATCGAATCTGAATTTCACAATTGGCGGCCTCCCCTTGTAAGTCTAGGGGATTAATGACCTCATATGTTAAGTCCCATGGTGCTCAGAGCCATTTTTTTTTTAGCAGTAACCGATCTAACAACTGCGCCAGACACTTGTCGCCTTATATAGGCGTTGCCGACCGCAGCACCGTATTCTGCCTGTTTACATATCTCTGTATTCGAATACGCATGCCTAGACCAGTTTCTTTGGTGCTTCAGTGTATATTTAAGTGATTTTGATCTAATCAATTATCACAGAGACTTTTACAAACTTTACGTACTCCCAGTTGAAAATGCGTCAATTACAAAAAAGGAGGACTGGTGCAGAAGGAAAATGTCTGGAAGTATTCAGCAGTCAGCAGTAGATCTAAGGGATCTAATCATCAAAGTCTGGCTTCAGCTGAATATGGCATACGTGAAAAATCTTGTGCAATCTTCCCCTCGCCGAAATGAGTCTATTACAAAGTCTGCACAATATCATTATGAAGTCTCCAGAGGTTGACTAATTATTTGCTCGGTGTGCTCATTTACCAAAAGAGAAGTTGCTGTGTTGTCGTACATTCATCCATTAATCGTTACCGTAGTGAAAATGGGAAAGCCAGTCCATTTCAAGAATGTTTAGCCGGCCGAAGTGGCCGTGCGGTTAAAGGCGCTGCAGTCTGGAACCACAAGACCGCTACGGTCGCAGGTTCGAATCCTGCCTCGGGCATGGATGTTTGTGATGTCCTTAGGTAAGTTAGGTTTAACTAGTTCTAAGTTCTAGGGGACTAATGACCTCAGCAGTTGAGTCCCATGGTGCTCAGAGCCATTTGAACCATTTGAATGTTATTGTCAACAAATCCTTGTCTTGCCGATGCTTCTTTAAGACAGAGTGCATTGCTACGCGCATACAAACAATAATAGTTTCCGAACTGTTCCTCTACCGTGCCCAGTACACAATGCTGTGAAGTGTGTTCGTATCCTTCCGCATTTAGAGTTTTCGTAAGCGCACTAAGGGGACACCATGAACGTGAAGTACACCCCCATACCGTAACATCAGCTCTTCCGCACTTCACTTTTGGCGCTACAAGTGATGCCTGGTAACGTTCTACAGGCATTCGTCAACCCCAGATGCTTTCGTCAGATTGCCACAGGGTTCAGAGTAATTGATCACTTCAAATCACTGGTTTCCAGTTACCCACTATCCAGTGGCGTCGCTGTTTACTCCACTGTGTGGCTTATGAGGAGTATTTCCACCAATGCATTTCATTCTTTTTAACTCCCTAAGTCCAGTCCCTGTGCTTGATGGACTGCCGGTAACACTTTGGAAACGACGAGTGAATCTTTCCCCTGATTTCAAGCGATTGTTACAGCCACCCTACGCAATGTCTGTCTGTCACTACATGAGGTCTCCCTGGCCTTAGTTTACCTGTGGTTGTTACTGCACGCTTCCAGTTCACAATCATATCACCAATCGTCTACATGACAGTTTTAGACCGGTTGAAGTATCCATGGTGGATTTGTTACTCAGTTACCATCCAATGACTAGCCCACGTTCGAAACCACTGTGAGATCTCCTGATCGATCCATTTTGCTAGTAATGCTTCTCTAGTCCACCTCTCGCGCCATCTGATGGACAGTTCCGCATTACATAGGGCTGTCCGGATACTTTTGATCAGATAGTGTATGGGCTAGATGGCGTAGTCGCCTTAGATTCTTTTGGTATGACCCAGGATCAGTCTCATTCAGAAGATGATAAAGAATTTCAAACAGGTCTTCCCTAAATCTTTGTACATGAGACAAGTATTTAGGAACAGACGATGAAAACGTGTATGGTTAAAGCTTGCTCTTGCGTTTCTTGGCCTTTGGCTACTCTTTGAGTCTTTTAGATTCGCGTCTTCAGGGCTGTCTTTGAGTTTCAAATGATTTTACAGTCCTAAAGATTCGAAGAGTTGCTTTCAGAATGTCTTCAAATCGTTTCGCACTGACTGCGTAAAATGTTTTATTCTGCCGATCTGTCTACTTCTTTTTATAGTCAACAATTTCCAATAGCGACATTCATATAACATGTAGTCTGAAACTTTAGGAGACGCTTCTCGTACCAGCGCAAAGATTGAACGTCTTTGGATTTTAATAGAGATCGGAACATTCAATACCTCCGTCAGTAATTTCTAGACACGACCATAGTTTTCTCCGAAACAAGTCCAACGTTTTACTCTTATACCGTATCACTTCGGGGACAGCATGTGTAATTTCTTTCCAGCTATCCAATTATCGTAGATAGCATATTCCTGAAACAAATGTATCCAAATCCAACATACATAACGTTCAGTTTGTTTTAAGCTTAACTAAAATGAACTTACCGAGTCGGAAAAAACTGTCAGTCGGAGAAGTCAGTCCCACTAACTGTAGAATATAATAAAATCATCTGTTTTATTTCTGAAACTCAGGGATACCGTAACACTTAACCTTTAAAATTATAACAGACTTACCTTGACAACTTAAAGTTAATTTCCATGAAGCAACAATTTTACACGAACTCCTTGCACAAAATTAGGATTTCAATACACGAATTCAATAACTTTCTTTCAGTATAAAGTAAGTAGACACAATCAGACGATACAGTCTGTAAATTTCAGTAGGTAATTAACAATTTTGTCATTTATTTTGTCTAGTGTCTGGAGTTTCTGCGGTGTAAGGTATCGTTTAAAAATGTCTGGCTGTTGCAACAGTGTAAGTAGGCTGTTTATGTTTTCTTATTGGCAACGTTACGTAGCGCTCTGTATGAAAATCACTGGCTGTGCTGTGTGCAGTCTGTGGCTAGTTTGCATTGTTGTCTGCCATTGTAGTGTTGGGCAACGGCAGCTGGATGTGAACAGCGCGTAGCGTTGGCAGTTGGAGGTGAGCCGCCAGCAGTGGTGGATTTGGGGAGAGAGATGGCGGAGTTTTGAAATTTATACGATTGGATGTCATGAACTGCTATATATATTATGACTATTAAGGTAAATACATCATTTGTTCTCTATCAAAATCTTTCATTTGCTAACTATGCCTATCAGTAGTTAGTGCCTTCCGTAGTTTGAATCTTTTATTTAGCTGGCAGTAGTGGCGCTCTCTGGATTGCAGTAGTTCGAGTAACCAAGATTTTTGTGAGGTAAGCGATTTGTGAAACGCATAGGTTAATGTTAGTCAGGGCCATTTTTTTTGTAGGGGTTTTTGAAAGTCAGATTGCGCTGCGCTAAAAATATTGTGTGTCAGTTTAAACACAGTCTTGTATAATTTTTCAAAGGGGACGTTTCATATGTCGACCCTTAGCCGAGGATACCTCACTGGAATCTTCTGATTTTTTTTTCTTGTAGTTTGTGTAATTAGTGTAGCTATTGTTTATTGCTAGCGCGTAATTGTAGAGAGAATCTCCTCTGTAGTTGCTTTTTGTTGTGGCATGCATGTAGATTTACACCAAGTATTTCGCAGCTGCGCTTGTAATTAACTAGATATTATTTTCAGTGCTATGTTAATGTGTTCTCTTATTTTTGCTCTTCAAATCGTGTTTTTCTGTGTTATCGTGTGAAATATTGTGACAATAATGGCGTGTGAAAAACGTAATACTAGGCTCCTAAGTAAACTGAGAAATGACAGTGAAGACGAAAGCAGTGTGTTAGCGCCACCATGTAATGAATTAACTAATATTCAAAGTAGTAATTTGGTAACTGTGCATAGGGAAATGGAGCGGGCGTCAAATAATGGTGTAGACAGTGAAACAGGTAGTGAACAGGGAAGCATTATCGATCGATCGGTCGGCAACAGCTCGCCTAAGAAATCGGGAATGACAGAACACAATATTGCAAATACTGTAGACTCAGGTTTTGGGTTCTCACCGTTTTCTCATTTAAATGAGTCAAGACACATTTTCCGCTTGTCAAAATGTGAATGTTGCCGGTGCAAATTCACTGCCGAAAAGCACTGAGGAACATGTTTCAGACACCAGTGCATTGTTATTTCAATTAATGCAACAAATGGGACAAAAGCTTCAAAAGTTAGACACAATGGAACAAAATCAGAGACAAACACAGCAAAAGCTTCAAAAGTTAGACACAATGGAACTAAATCTTCAAAAGTTAGACACAATGGAACAAAATCTTCAAAAGTTAGACACAGTGGAACAACACCAGAGACAAACACAGTAACAGTTAGACGCAATGGAACAAAATCTTCACACCATACTTGAACAAACACGTGAAGATTTAACTACTGAGTTACATAAAATAGAATCGAAATGTCAAAAAGTCTGTAATGACGTAAAAACACAAATTTGTGAGCATTTCCAACCTATTTTTTCGCGTCATGAAAATGCATTACAGAATCACGAAGCAGCCATAAAAGAACTGCAAACTATTGTTCATGAAAATCATGAGACCTTGCAAGCTAAAATGGACTCAGTTGCATCTACCGATTCGGTTACACAACTTGTAAAAACTCAGTAAAACTTAAAGGACACAGTAGAAAGACACATGGAGGAAATTAGTTCATTATCAGAGAAAGTAGTTAACTTTCGGATCAGCTAAATAATTTATCTATGAAGGTAGATGATAATCTGAATGACACAAAACCAGTAGCCTTTAATGACACAGAAGAGTGCGAACAAATTAGGAAATTCAAACAAAATCAGAATCAAATTAATACGCAACACCAAAGAGAAATCCGGGAAGTACAAGATCAGCTGACACAGGTAATACAAGAATTACGTATTTCAGAGGACACTCGCGCCCCAATACGGGAAGAGGGACATAGAAATACGGAACAGCCACAAAATAATAACACAGCGCATTTCGGACATTATGAAAGAAATTGGCAAGGTGGACCGAATTTTGAAATGGAACCGCCGAAACGACGTAACAGTGACCGATATGCGACTCGCCGACATGATGATTTTGACTGTAAGCTGTTCATTACTACACGTAAATTTAAAACATTTAAGACTTCTGGCAACGATATTCATCCACAAGCGTGGTTCCATCAATTCTCTCATTGTTTTCCTCCCAACTGGTCATTAGAGCACAGATTAGAATTTATGTGTGGCTATTTAGAGAATGAACCAGCTGTAAGAATGCGATCGGTCATTCACGATTGTCACAGTGAAGGAGAATTTTACCATGCCTTCCTCTCAGCATATTGGTCTCAAGCCACACAAGACCGAGTAAAACATAGTATCATAATGATGAAACATTTCGAACAATCTGAATTTTCCAGTCTTGTGAAATATTTTGAAAACATGTTGCACAAGAATCAGTACCTGTCAAACCCTTACAGCCCCTCAGAACTCATCCGCATTTGTTTAATCAAATTACCTGAACATTTATGACATATTATTTTGGCAGGACGTTGCAAAGACGACATTGAAGCTTTTCAGGGACTCTTACAAGAATTAGAAATTGACACTGACAATCGCGGAATGCGAAAACAGGAACACAACAATTACAGGTCACATCCGTCGCAATTCCGCGATGAAAGAAATGATAACTGGACACGACAAGGCTATTCTCACAACACAAATCGTGACCAAAACAGACACCACCCGTATGACAACCGTTGGCAGAGTAGTAATAATTACAGGGAAAGATCACCTCTCCGCAGTAGTAACTATCACAGAGACAATCAGAGAAACAGACAATTTGGGAACCAAAATAATTATTATCAAGGGAGAAAGAATAACTTTACACGCAACGATCCAGCGCGCAGTTACGATTCAGGGAGAAATTCTCCACCACGTGACCGACAAGAAAGAAACTATGGAATCTACCGACATGACGACAGACGATATATTCGTAACGACAGACCTGAATTGCATCAGAGCTGGCGGGATTCAAACAGAGCAGGGCCCTCTCAACAAGGTGAATTTGTAGAAGTTAGGTCTCCAAATCCCAATAACGACGCTCGCCAACAAAGACACAGTAGGCAATGACTCATACCGCTGGCAGCCGCAAAACGTACTTATGAAACTGACGACGCAGCTGCCGTAGCTAGTAATTACGTAAAAATGGAGGACATTAGGGACATCTTACTCCAGGAACACGGCGTAAAACATAACAACATTGCATATGCTGTGATTCACATTACAATAAATAACGTAAAATTTACGGCAGTACTTGACTCTGGCAGTCCCATTTCAGTAATTAGTGAAACAGCCTTTAGCAAATGCAACAAATCGAACGATTGTCCCACACTTCCGTTACGTAAGATTAAATTACAAGGTGCAATCTTTGGAAAAAGTGTCGATGTACGCCAACAAACCAACTTAGAATTCTTTTGTCAAAGCCACAGCATCTCTATGAACTTTCTTATTGTTCCATTATTGTGGACGGAAATTATGTTGGGAGTAGACTTTTTGAATGAATACAAAGTAATCTTAAACTTTCACGATGCTGAAATAAGTTGAGAGAAAGAAGGTAGGTCAATAGCTTTGAAATTTGAAGATTGGCTCTCAAACCATAACGAAGAAATTAATCGGTTTTACCTCCTGTTAGACAACAGTTCGGAATTTTCGACGGAACTTGACACTAACAATCACTCTGCAAGTACTGACAGGGATGATATCGACGGCGCATTTGATACTAATGAGTTAATTCAGAATAAAATTCAAACAATTGAGAATTGTAATGACAGTGATAGGCAAGACCTTTTTGAGATTTTACAAGCACATTCCACAGTTTTTACTCACAAAACAGGAACAATCAAGGGATTTCAATACCAATTTCGTGTTCGTGAGCATACTAAATTTTGTGTTAGACCATATGTAATTCCAGCACATTATAGGGACCGTGTTAGAACAGAAATACAATCTATGCTTGACGAGGGCATTATTGAGCCTGCAGTAAGCTCATACAACAATCCATTACATGTTGTTGAGAAGAAAAATGGATCGATCAGGCTTGTCTTAGATTCGAGACAAATCAATACTATCATCATTCCTGAAACAGACAGACCGCAAACGTTAGAAGAACTTCTTCAAAATTTTAATGGTGTAAAAGTGTTGTCTTCTATTGATCTCAGATCCAGCTTCTATCAGATTGAACTTCATCCAGAATGTAGAAAATACACAGCTTTCCTTTGTTTCGGCGTTTGTTATCAGTTTCGGAAACTTCCTTTTGGTTTGAACATTTCTTCGGCAGCATTCATTCGCGGGCTAAATTCCATATTACCTGAGTTCTTAAAACGTCACATCACCTTATATGTGGACGATATTCTGATAGCAGAAGCCTCATGGGAACAACATAATCGCATCCTCAACAGTTTGTTACGTATTTTTGCAGAATCTGGAATTACAGTTAACTTGGAAAAGTCTGAATTCGGTAGGACAAAGGTGAAGTTTTTGGGACATGTCATCTCTTCTGAAGGCATTCAGCCGGATCCTGAAAAGTTAGAAGCGATCAGAGCCATTCCAGTTCCATCCACAAAAAAACAAGTCCGCAGTTTTCTAGGTCTCATAAATTTTTACCGTCGATTTCTGAATATGGAAATTCTAGTTACACCAAAACTTTGTTCTCTCACTGAAAAAAATACTATTTGGAACTGGGACGAACAAGCACAGTTGGAATGCAATTCTTTGAAAGAATCGCTACTTAACGCGCCAATACTAGCTCATCCAGATCTGTCACAAGATTTCTGCCTTAGCACGGATTCTTCTAAAGTCGGTCTTGGTGCCCATTTATTTCAAGAAGCCACAGAAAATGACACTACTGCTCAGAAAACCATTGCTTTTGCTAGCCGAGTGCTAACAAAATCTGAAAAAAATTATTTCGTTACTGAATTAGAAGCTTTAGATATCGTTTGGGCATTTAACAAATTACGTTTCTTTCTTTCTGATAAGCACGTAAAAGTATACAGTGATCATCGTGCATTACAATTTCTTATATCTTCAAAATTAAATCATGACAGGTTAAAAAGTTGGGCATTGTTTCTGCAAGAATTCCACTTCACAATAGTCTACATTCCCGGCAAGGAGAACATTGTTACGGACGCACTGTCACGCGCACCGGCTGGGCTTGGGAAAAGTAACACAGAAGGCAACCTCGAGAAAAATTTCAGTATTCTTTACATTCAGAAAGTCGCCTTTGAAAACTTCATCACCACTTTAAAGGACATTGCTCATGAACAAGATAAAGATGCGATTTGGAAAGACATCAAGAGCAAATGGCATGAAAAGACACACACTCAGATTCGGCATTATCATCTGGTTAGAAACAACATACTGTTCAAACGCTGCACTGTTGATGACAAGCCATGGGTACTTTGCATTCCTGACGATTTTGTTTATAAGCTCATTTGGTACATTCATTTCAGCTACGCACATTTTGGTCCACGAAAATGTTATCATATTCTTCGAACGACTTGTTATTTTAACAATATGGAAAAGAGAATTCGAAGAGTCTTGTCTATTTGTAAACTTTGTCAAAAGGCGAAACCATCTACTATCTCACATCGTGCTCCGTTGTTTCCTATTATTCGTTCTAAATTAAAAGAATTTGCTGCTGTTGATCTCTTGGGACCCCTTGTCAGAACATCGAATGATTTTTCGTACGTTCTAGTCGCTGTTGAACTTACTTCAAAATTTGTTTCTTTCACTCCGTTACGTAAAGCCACTGGACGGTCTGTATCCAACGCCATTGTTAAAAATTTCTTACGTGAAGTTGGTCACGTTGCTAAAGTCATTTCAGATAACGGACCGCAATTCAGATCTGCTGTTTGGTCACGCATGCTTTGGAATCATAAAATCAAACTGTTTTTATTTCATTGTACTCATCACATTGTAACCCGTCTGAACGGATTAGAACGAAATCAATAAGCTTTGCAGACTTTATTGTCACAGAAAGCATCAACATTCTGACAGATATTTACACTTATTTCAAAATGTGCTGAATGAAATGCCTCATGATTCCACTGCTTTACCACCTACTCTTGTACTGAAGAATGAAGAACCACTGAACAGAATCAGAGAGCTTGTACCTTTCCCGAATACACATAAACTTCGACACAAAGACATAATTGATTTGGCTCTTAAAAATATAAAATCTGCAGCAGACAAAAGGAAAAAACTACACGGTAAAGCAAATGCAAAGAAATTATATATTGGTCAGAAAGTTCTCATTAAAGCTCATTCATTGTCACATAAGAAGAAACACTTGAGTCACAAATTATTTCTAGTTTACAATGGACCTTACAGAATCCGACGTATACCGCATGATAATTGCGTTGAAGTTGAAACTCTGCTTACTAGGAAGAGTAAAGGTTTACACCACATTTCACATGTAAAACCGTTTATTGAAAGATAATCTGCTTTTTAACTTTGTCTTTGCCGTAAAACATTTCACTTCACATTTCTAGATTGCATTGTCAGACTTAGAAACTGTTATCATGCAACAATGTTTAAAGTTAAATATCCAACCAAGAACCAAGAGAACTTATTTAAACAGAAACTATGAATGCATTGTTATAGTGAACAGACGTCACAGTGTTATTGTGTATGTACATTCTTGCTTGTTAGTTGCACGATTACGTAATGACTATAAGGCTCACATACTTAGAACATGTACCAGTACTGCTAATGAGACTTTAATGCAACATTTTGGTTTACTTGAAAATACATTCTGGATTGAAAGTAATTTCTGTAAGATACCAGATGACATAGTGGTTAGTTTAAGTGACAGCTACACGATTTTATCACGACGCTACTAATGAGTGACAATTTACAAAGTTGCTTTTGCAGTGTTTCTGTTTTATACCTGCACAGTTTTTCTGTATTATTCTGGAAATTAAAACATGTTTTAGTAGTAACTTTTGTGGTATAGCTACAGTGAGACTGCCTTTTCCATAGCACAACAATACATTACAGCACAGTACTAAGATATCTATACGCAAAGCATTTCACTTTTGTTTATCATGAGGTAAGAACATTGGCTTCTGCAGAACTTAGCTTTCGGAGGACAATAACTACGAGAGTTCGACAGAGATTATCCTACAGCAAGACGCACATTTAGCGCTACAGGACACGCATTTGAGTGATTAATTTTGTACTTGAACCATTTATTTTTCAAGATTTTTGAATTACAAAGAAAGTTTTCCGTGATACATTTCATTCCATTGCTGTAATCTGTAACACCTGAGAGTATAATTACATTAATCCTCAGGGGGGTACATGCTTACTTTGTGTACCATGTGTGTGGCAAGCACAAGGAGCCCTAGCTAATATGGTATTTGCTTATACAACTTTACACATCGGTACCATATTTCTCCAACACAGAATTACACAGCTATCTGATTATTTAACAGAGAAACAAAAAAAAATTTTTATGTCAGTGACACATGTTTACGCAATTACACAGATGGATAACTTCACACTTACGAAATTGTATCTGTTTCTACACATTTGCAACGCAAATTCTCGACCTGTGAAATTTTTTATATGAGACTGTCACTGTAATGCAAACTGGTGTCATAAATATTTCAGTAAGAAAGTTAAGTGACTACCTGCACGTAATGCGTTGTGGGCACCCAAATGCGCGACAGTCACCTGGAAAAAAGCCATTAGTGTGTGCCTTTCAGAGGCACAGGTGGAAAAAAAAGGGCCATTATCCTCGCTATTGACATTCCTTTGTAGAAAGCATCGCAAATACGACACGCTCAAACTTGAAAACATATGATAACACTGTGGAGCTCTTAATTTATGATATTTACTAAAATGCCTAATGAAATGATGAGAAACATTTTACATTTATTGTTTTTCTAGTTGAGAGATTCTTTTGCCTTTGGAGACGCCATTTGCCTAGTGAATGATGTTTCATGCATTGCTCTATTTAGGCTATATATATTTGCTCATTTCGTTTAATATCTAGTTTCTAGCTGCACTGCAGCATTGGTTATTATAAAATTTAATAGATGTACTAATATCACTATTTTCTGTCTATAGACCCAGGAAAGAATACATTTATGATGTACTTTCTTAGAAAAGAGAGCACAAATAGACATTTCCCTTCACAGGAACTGCATAAATAATTTTTTAAACGATTTGATAACTTGTCTGCTACAGTAACTTATCGTGATTCATCACTCTAGTATTAAGATGTGACATAAGTATTAGACATGGCCATCTTTAGTGTAATATTTTTTCTGATTGAGCTTTGTCATGTTTAGATATAAGTTATTGCATTTGCTGCTGCTGTTTGCCAGGCATAGTGCTACTGAATTTCACTTTGTATTACTCTGTTAAGCTAGTTTTACTACTGATTTATTTTTCTTGTTGCTGCACATTGGCTCATATTAGTTGTAATGTTGCATTGCTTGGTAATTTAAATTTATTGCAGCTTGCTTTGACAATTTCCATTTTTTTTCATTCCTGTTTGTATTAATTGTTTTATGCTGCTGCATTGCCTCGTCCCTTAGTTTAGCATCTGAGCTCAGTAGATTTAAGTTAGCTTAAGAGGGGGTAGACTATATAAGAGAATGAGTTGCGATGAATTGGAAGAAATGCATTGAGAAGTTTTACGAAAAAAGTACAGAAAGCAGGTATAGATAACACTTTTTGAAATAATCAAGAATGAAGGGAGATCTCGAAGAGGTAAAGAAAGATTTGTTTGCAAGATACTGCAGTAAAACAAACCCTGTCCTTTCCCTTTCTGTTATTCCGCTATGTGTTTGTGTACTCTTGTATATTTGTGTTCTTCCTGTCTTTATGTGTTTATCTGATGAGAGTTACATTGTAGAATTTTTCTGATAATATGTTATTTACTTTTAAAAGATGTTTAGACATTATTTATTCTGTTTTTTTTAGTGCTCATGTGTGAAGTTGATGTTTCAAAAGTTATTCTGATCTTTTATGTATGAACTTATGTCATAATTCCTGTAACACTGATGTATCTGTTTATTTCTATTCTTTTGTAAAGCCTGTACTGCTACAGAGTTATCTGTACTGTTATGTTCTTTAATGATGTATTTTGTACCTTTGTAATTGTATTCTTATGTTATAAAATTGTAATTGACACCAGTTCATCATATTATTAACTTGTAAGTTCCATTTCACTGCACACGTTTCTGTTGGTCATAGTATATGGACAATATGTGAGAAGTAGGGACTGTTAGTGTTTGCACGTGTGTTAATAATTCAGCAAGTTACTGGATAACAGCATTGCTGGTTCTGAGGACAATTCCAAAAACTTTGTGAGTGCACAAGTGGTGGTTGATGGACTTGCTATATTCTCTGCAAGACTCTTCGATGGTGATTGTGCACCTGCACAGTCGCAACAGATGGCTGCTGGCCATCTCTACAAGGACTACAGTGGGTCTGCACCTGTGATGACCCACCAGTACCATTATTTCTACAAGGACTGCAGTGTGTCTGCACCTTTCATGACCCACCAATACCATTATTTCTACAAGGACTACAGTGGGTCTGCATCTTTGATGGCCCACCAATACCATTATTTCTACAAGGACTACAGTGGGTCTGCACGTTTGATGGCCCACCAATACCATTATCTCTACAAGGAGTATAGTGGGTCTGCATCTTTGACAGCCCACCAATACCGTAATCTCTACCAGGACTACAGTGGGTCTGCTCTGTGATGACCTACCTACCAATATTCTTCAAAACGTCGAATGACTCTGCTGTGGGTTTGCTTTGTTGTGGCCCATTACCTGTCAGCATGTCAAGAGTCAGCACTGTCTTTCTGTTGGAAGGACAACACTACTTCTTCAAGACTGCATGGAAATCCACTACTTCCTTGTGCATTGTCTTTTACTGCTCAGACTTTGAGAAAAGAAACGGCAGTTTTACTGTGATGAATGTCTTTATGGACTGTGAGAAAATTTTAGCTTTTGACCAACATTGTATTAATAACTGTGTGCATTTGATATCTTTCTTACTGTAATTATGAAAAATTTTTTGAAATTTGTATTGGCCAGTGCCCAAAACAATTTGTAAAATTTTTTGTGGGGAGCATGGGGGCTATGTAAGTAGGCTGTTTATGTTTTCTTATTGGCAACGTTGCGTAGGGCACTTTATGAAAATCACTGACTGCGCTGTGTGCAGTCTGTGGCTAGTTTGCATTGTTGTCTGCCATTGTAGTGTTGGGCAGCGGCAGCTGGATGTGAACAGCGCGTAGCGTTGGCAGTTGGAGGTGAGCCGCCAGCAGTGGTGGATGTGGGGAGAGAGATGGCAGAGTTTTGAAATTTAAAAGATTGGATGTCATGAACTGCTGTATATATTATGACTATTAAGGTAAATACATCATTTGTTCTCTATCAAAATCTTTCATTTGCTAACTATGCCTATCAGTAGTTAGTGCCTTCTGTGGTTTGAATCTTTTATTTAGCTGGCAGTAGTGGCGCTCTCTGGATTGCAGTAGTTCGAGTAACCAAGATTTTTGTGAGGTAAGCGATTTGTGAAACGCATAGGTTAATGTTAGTCAGGGCCATTTTTTGTAGGGATTTTTGAAAGTCAGATTGCGTTGCGCTAAAAATATTGTGTGTCAGTTTAAGCACAGCCATGTATAACTGTTCAAAAGGGGACGTTTCAACAGAAAACCTGTTGCACAGTAGGAAGCCATAAGTACGAAGGTAATCTACCATTTGTTCCCGAATGACATTCAACTGTAGAAAGTCTGTATTACGAAGTGCCAATGAAAAGTTTGTTTCAGTGTTACATAACCGTATGTTAGGTACATTTCACATCCAATGATTACGTCTGTGACCGGCAAGCAGAACTACTTACTTTTTCAGTTTCCAACGGTACCGGGCTAGAAGTTATAATATCATTATTGCGTAGTTAATCTAATAGCTGCAATTTGTTTTGGCAATGCCGAATGTGTAGTGCATTAACATTTCCTGTCGCACGTCTCCACTCTCTGCAATGGCACTCAAATTATTCCATTCACTCCGCCACGCACCCACACCAACGACTTCTTCTTTTGTGCCACTTACACTTGCCCGTCGCAAGTCGCAGCTGTGTCGAAAGATCCATGTGGCGTATTTGTAAACACCGTCGGTGCCTGTATTTATACAGGTATACTGAACATTTGTTCAGTAATACGCGGCGTAAAGCGTCCCTATGTATCTATGCTGGAATTCCACGCACCCCTTGCACACCCTGTTAAAGACCGCCCCGTCAGTTATTTCCGTACTTATTCCTGTAAGGCTTTCGTTAATCTGACATGACTATTCCCTTCCTGCTTGATCCAGTGTCAGTTTTATCTGCTCTGACTGTTGTCTGGGTATTTGATGTATTATTAATTTAATTTTATCTGCTTCTTTCAGGATACTTGATCAAAATTATCTTCCATGCGTGTATCCGGACTTTTTGCTAAATCTTTCAAATTGCTTTACATTTTGACATCTTGTCTCTTGTCAAGATCATTTAGCTTCGCGTCGAGATCTTGCGAGATACGGTCAGAATTACTTTTTATCATTTTTTCTAGTCTCTGACATAACATCATGAATGGATCTATTACTCGAGGTGGTTGTTGAACTGTTTCAGATGGCGACCATGTCTTTAATTTCGACAATAGATTCCGCCATGTCGCAGTTTTCGAAGTTTCCTTGGTTTGGTACTTCCTCTACGTACCCTATGTTATCTTTTTACCAACCATCGTCATAACAAAATTAAAAGCCAAAAAATTAATGTCCTTTACTCAAGCTTGTGCATGAGCAGTGCCGTTACCAATAATGCAATCATTCACAGAACTCTCAAGCAGAAGTGAGCCACATTACACAACAGAGCGAAGTAGCGCCGACATTTAATTACACGTGCTGCAAAAGCGGCCATCTATGTGCCAGCAACCTTGAGTATACAACATTTAGAACAATCACAAATTTTTCTTGAATTGCAAACTGAAAGAAAATTTCTAATAGGTTATGATACGTCCATGGTAAAATCTCAAGATTCGTGACATTAAAATGCAAGTGGCTCTTCAACGTTGCTCTCAACTGGTATTTTTTCTGGTTGTTGTGATGGCTGCAATATATTATCGTAATATTGGACATTATCCTCTTTAAGTTCTAACACATACAAAGTGTTGCTTCTTTTGATTTCCTGTTTTATTTTTCTCTTTAAGCTTGGCTTCGTTGTAATATTTTTGTTTCGTCAGGCGTAGTATTCAGCGTAATACATATACCAAAGAAAATATTTTTAAAATCTGCACATACAATTAGTTCAATCGCACGTCTCCGAGTGTATCAATGTATCTTTCCTTACCAGCCGAATAAAATTTGGAAAAAATATTTAGCTGTTACGAAAATGTGTGCAATGCAGTTAAGAAAGGTTTTCCTCTGGAAAGGCATGTCACAAATACGATGCCACGATGGAGTTACTAGTTTAACACACATCACAAAATTTCTAATTACTTGGTTAACTCTCATTTTTACTTGTGCAATCGCGATTTAGAGTGCTCCGTACCCGAAGACTGCAAAGTTGCACAGGTCACACCAATATTCAAGAAAGGTAGTAGGAGTAATCCACTAAATTACAGGCCCATATCGTTAACGTCGATATGCAGCAGGATTTTGGAACAGATACTGTGTTCAAACATTATGAATTACCTCGAAGAAAACTGTCTATTGACACACAGTCAACATGGGATTAGGAAACATCGTTCCTGTGAAACACAACTAGCTCTTTATTCACATGAAGTGTTAAGTGTTATTGACAAGGGATTTCAGATAGATTCCGTATTTCTGGATTTCCGGAAGGCTTTTGACACTGTACCTCACAAGCGGTTTGTAGTGAAATTGCGTGCTTATGGGATATCGTCTGAGTTATGTGACTGGATTAGTGATTTCCTGTCAGAGAGGTCACAGTACGTAGTAATTGACGGAAAGTCATCGAGTAAAACAGAAGTGATTTCTGGTGTTCCCCAAGGTAGTATTATAGGCCCTTTGCTATTCTTTATCTATATAAACGGTTTGGGAGACTATCTGAGCAGCAGTCTTCGGTTGTTTGCAGATGACGCTGTCGTTTATCGACTAATAAAGTCATCAGAAGATCAAAACAAATTGCAAAACGATTTATAAAAGATATCTGTATGGTACAAAAATTGGCAGTTGACCCTAAATAACGAAAAGTGTGAGGTCATCCACATGAGTGCCAAAAGGAACTTGTTAAACTTCGGTTACATGATAAATCAGTCCAATCTAAAAGCCGTAAATTCAACTAAATACCTAGGTATTACAATTACGAACAACTTAAATTGGAAGGAACGCATAGAAAATGTTGTAGGGAAGGCTAACCAAAGACTGCGTTTTATTGGCGGGACACTTAGAAAATGTAACAGACGTACTAGAATACTGCTGCTCGGTGTGGGATCCTTACTGGATAGGACTGATGGAGTACATCGAAAACGTTCAAAGAAGGGCAGCACGTTTTGTATTATCGCGAAATATGGGAGAGAGGGTCACAGAAATGATACAGGGTTTGGGCTGGACATCATAAAAAGAAAGGCGTTTTTCGTTGCGACGGAATATTCTCACGAAATTCCAATCACCAGCTTTCTCCTCCGAATGCGAAAATATTTTGTTGACACCGACCTACATAGGGAGAAATAAGGGAAATCAGAGCTCGTACGGAAAGATATAGGTGTTCGTTCTTTCCGCGCGTTGTACGAGATTGGAATAATAGATAATTGTGAAGGTGGTTCGATGAACCCTCTGCCAGGCACTTAAATGTGATTTGCACAGTATGCATGTAGGTGCATCAGATCGTTGGGGCTCTTTTAAATTATCATGGTTGAAAACATTGACCGTGAAAAGTATCATACTGACTTCCACGCACAAAGTGGAAAAAGGTATGAGATCGGACTTTGAAAAAAAAAAATAAGTTCTTTGTATGTGCGTAGGATTCCGTATCTAGCTGCGACCTCGTCATTGCACTCTGGGACGGGGGTGTAGAAATAAAGTGAAAAAATTGTTTACTATAATTACTTTTTATTTAGAACACAATTATATGGGACTTGTTACTGAAGTAGTTGGTACACCATATTTTTTGGAAGATTTCAACTTTTTCAGCAAGTCTATTTCCCTTTTACATATTTATAAAACCTCATGCAAGTCAGCTTGTAGTTAAACTGGCACTGTAAGATTGATTCCACAGTCCCTGGCAGCAGCCGATTTCTTTCATCACACTGGGTCGACATCTTCCCACAGTGGCGTTGTGTGCGGGAATAGAACACAAATACTCGCATGATTTTAGCGGCGTGCATTTACGTTCAGGATTTTAGGCTTCCTTAAGAAAGTAAATCCACCTTTCTCCTACGGAGTGTTTAGACTTTCCTTCTTCCGAGCCACGCTTGGTTTCTAAAAAGCTTTGCAGGTTCATATATTCCTGAAAACAATTGTCGCCTGAAATCTTCACACCATTTTCAGTCAGGAATAGAAATCCATTGTCTCCTCCTCAAATTTCGAAATAAAACTAATTATTTCTTGGTTAGAGTTCTCATTATTTTATTTGTTCAAATTCATATTGGTTTGCATGCCAATAAAATTGGCTGTCTTCCTTTCATTCAGACATCTTTAAGTGCCGATTAATATATTTCTTGTGACGTTTCAGGCTTTTCCAAGGTTCTGTTTCAAATACATTTCTCGGGTTTGCCTCTGGATCGTATTGTGTATCTCCCACAATATTTTATCGATGCAAGTGCTCGACACCTTCAGGAACAACTACCACTACCTGAAGATCGGACTAGTGAAAAAATGTGAAATTTTTAGGCGGCCTGTCTTCGGCATCAAGAAATTGTTTTAATGGAATCCAAAGCTTAAGAATTCTCTCAACTCGGGCATTAAGGATAGCCATCTTCTTTCTGAGTGATATACAACAGTCTGAAACCAAGGTATAAGCAGAACTCTTCCAGCTTCGCTGACCTTACCGTATATATTGAAACATAATTAAATATTTTCATGATGATTATTTCAATATCGACGGAGAAGACTCCAGCAGCGCTTGATTGTGGAGAGTATGGGCAGGGCATCCAATTCCTTCTACATTTTTTCCCTAGTTTTTTAATTTAATGAAACACATT